>NC_042494.1:55992724-56010503 GCF_005508785.2 Acyrthosiphon pisum
CCCCCCCCCCCCCCCCCCATATAAAACTCCTGTCTACGGCACTGACTACTCAGGTAAGTTAGGTACTACTCAGGATAATTTTAATAATATTATGTGTGTATAGATAAATCATTGGTAATATATTCATATCAGGCATCATAGTTACTCGTCAGAGTTTGACTTGTTATGGGGAGGGGAGGAGTCCTCACTAATATTACAAAATATATTCTTATTTTTGGAGTTTATCAAATTAAGATTAATAAAACATTATTGTTTACAATGTTAAATGTATTTTGTTAATTTTGTTGAATGGTTAGACAGTTTCTCGTTATAGTTAGAAATTGGGAAGATAATACAAAAGACAAAGAACATTTGTTGTTTATTAATTAATACGTACCACGTACGTGATTATACATAGAATTACAAAATTAATGTATATAGCTTATGTATATGGGCAACGAGCCTATGACGATCTTAAATATTTGTTGGTGTATTACCAAGTATTACTAAATCATTTCATTATACCTAATAACAATGACTAAGTAAAAAGTGTGTTGCGTGTGGTGTAAATGATCAAAATTCAACGACATTGCAGTAGGTACTAGACAATTATTATAAATATTGTGAGTATTTTTTAATTTTTATTATTTACGAAACAGATGATAATATATTTCTTAATTTTAAGATTAATAATTATTACAAATATTAATATTCAATAATAAGTATTTTTTAAAATTATTTTGTATGGTTGGAATGATAAAATACAAAAAAATTATAATAGGGTAGGTAATTTAATAAGATATTATATTAGGTATTATATATTTCTATATATATATATATAATATATTGTAAGTTTGTAACATAATGCATTTTAATAGAACGTTTAAAGTAATAAATAGATAAGAAACAATTGACAAATTTTAATAATTTAAAATTAATTTGCTACCTATTTTGCTTCCATAATTTTAGCTCCATCTAGGATCATATAACGAAACTACGTGCTAGCTCTTTTGGTGTTTATTGATTGCATATCCTTGTCGCCGGAACACAGTGCAGCATCCTGGTTTCATTTTTTTTCATGCTACCTGTTTCAAATTTTTGTAAAACGCCCATTATTTTAACAATGTAGTTTTTGTTTTTTTTGTTGTGTCATTTTAATGTATTGAACGGATCGATTAAGTCTATAAATTTAATTAGTCCATAACGCACAAACGATTTTCGACGTCGTTATATTTATTATTAACTGTATTATGGCGGTGTAATTTCTTTCGGAAGCTGTTGATCAATCATAATAATTGGTGCGTTTTTCAGGAAAGTAGGCATTGATTGGCACCCGTGAGAAAGAATCAGCGCGAAAAAGGAAGCGCGTGCCCGTGGCGAAAGTAGTCGAAGGTTGTCGAATGATAATATACTTAGGTATAGTATTATGTTATTTTTTCATCAAGTTCACTCGTATATAAAACAGTCAGTCTCTTTGAACGGATACTAGTGTAGTTTTAGGTTTTCAACAGTTGCTTTACTTACTTGTAGTGTGTCTTAGCTTATTTTAGTTTACAATTTCTGTGAGATATTAAAACGCTGATCCTTGTAAATAAGATACTTGTAAACTAATGTGATACATGACATTGCGTGTATATATTATATTAGACGACTACTAATTGTACAGTAAGTTTTAAAAATGCCATATATATATAATTTATGTCTCTATACATTTACATATTCATGATCTAAAATTACTCAGCATTAAAAGAATTTTTTCAAATGATTTTCAAATGATATTATGTTTTATAAAATAAATATTTCTAAAGATATTTGGATTATTTTCGTTATTTTATGAACAATGAACATATTATTAAAATTTCCATATTTCTGAATATCATACATAAATTAACATTGAGAAATGTATAAGTTTCTACATAAAATGCTTACAACTTTATACTTCGAAAAATATACACCTACCTATATAATATTCCTGGATTCAAATTTATAGTACTATTAAGTAATTACAAATTGTGATTTTTCTTCTATGTTTATGTTTATTACTATTGTAATAGTTATATACCTAAATACATTTTTTTTAAATTTTAATTGCATCAATTAATTTATTAAAAAATAAAAAAGCTGATGAATATTGTAGTTTAAATTTTAAAATCGTAGTTTATTATTTTTTTTTTTTTACATAATATTATATTATATGTATAGTTGGTGTACAAATGAATGAATAAATAATTAGTTAAAAAAATGTAATGTACAAGTTTGTGTGGGACTATAAATAAATATTTGTGAGGTTTCGGGGTAAAAATAAACCCAAAAAAATGTTAATTGAATATTTTTGAACATTTTATTTTGGAAGTTTTTTAGAACCAGTTCTTTGTAGGATCTTTGCTAATCTTTGGTAAGCTCATCTCTGCTCAAAATCTATTTCTAAATGCATTGATGTTTCAATGAGTTTAAATTAATAACATTCACATTAGGTAAAAAACTTTAGGTTCACCTATATGGCTATAAACTGACTAGGTATATTTTGTTACTCAAAGAACTAAACTATTTACATACTTCATAATTCAATAGGTTTTGAACAAATAATTTAATGTAACCTGTGTATGATTTACAACGAATTACTTATTCAATAATCTACGCTTTCAATACCTATAATATTCAATTAATTAAATAACAATTTAGAGGGAAACTAAAATTGGAAAGGACGTTTAAAAATTACTTTTATATAACTTTTTTGCTACAGTTTTTAAAAAATTCAAATAAATTACCTTTTTGTAAAATACAACCCGTGTTCAATGTACAGGAGTGCACAGGAGTCAAGCACAGGAGTGGTTGACACCTTTTGAGGTTTTTTAATATCTTATAAACAAATGAAAGAGTATAGGTATATAAACAAATGGGTTTTTTATTAAAAATATTTTAAATTCTTCGATCAATATAATTTAAAATGTTTACAATAATATTATAGTGTTCAAATTGTTTTCAATAACATATTTTTTTAGAAAACCGTCTATGAAGACTACAAACACAACATGAAAACAATTAAAATTAATATTTTATACACCAAAATTAATTGTTGGATAAATTATGAAATGGGATTTTTATAAATTGAAATAAATCATGATGACGAATAATTCTCCTACAACCATAACGTGCAAAGAAGGGTCTCCGCTCAAACCATGTAATGATGATTTAGAGGTTGGAAACACAATAGTTAGTGAGGTTACAAACAATGGATATTTCGGGAGACAGTATCAAAAAGTACCCGATGTACGAATTACATCACCTGACGAACGACCATCCAAGAGCAAGTTTCGTGTCCGTGACGTTAGCCCTATACAAGTGCCTAGACATAAAACGAGCTCTACGTGTTATCGGATATTGGTACCCGAAACAAACACAGAAAAACTAGTACTTTTCGTTTGTCTTACAGTGTTTTTCACCTTACTCGTCTCGTTGGTGTATTTTTTCGTGAAAATAGAATGCACATTTGGAACTAAAGATCAAAAATGTAAAAGTAAGTAAACATGCTACAATAAATTTATTGACTTCATCATATTAAATACAACATTTACGATATAAAAACTAGGTAATAAATTAAGTAATTTCACCGGGAAAAATATATACATAATAATATATCAAATTATTTTTCTAATTATAATTCGAAATTCTGAAAGAAAACTAGTGGAAACATTTGTTCGTACATGGTACAATTATTTTATTATTATTTAAAGTTATTTAAATGTATCAATATTAATTTTTGGAAAAATTATTAATTTAAAAATTAAAATGTTCTATGAGTCACAATAAATTTTTGTGATGCAATAATAATTGATCCAACATTTATCAGGGTAAGAAATATTATTACAATTACAACCCCTATGGTTGCTTCTATAACAACTCTAAAGAATGTCCACTATATTTTGTTTATATCATTCAAATAATTTTATCGGAAGTAAATAAAATAACCTTCAGTTATAATTCAGCGTTAAAAATTATTGCCGCCCGATTCGTAGGTACTTATAATATATTTCTATAAATTACATCAAGAAACCTTGCTTCCAGACTCCAGTGTCAAAAATTACAAAAGCATAACCACAAATAGCTATAAGGTTATACTTATACATATCTATAAAGTATTAAATCAAAACGCACAATGTTGACAATTGTTCGTAAAAAACACGTATCAAGTACATAAAGTGTACATTATTTGTCAAAATCTTTCATAATAATATGACTTGTACAACTTTTAGTCATTAAAAATGCCTATAGGACGTCACTGCGACCGGTTTTAATTGACCTTGACACTATTAATATTAACAATCATTAATCAATATTCAATAACAACGATATCTTACGTTGATTATTATTATTATTATGTATTATTATACTTAAATAATATTTATAATAATTTTAGTGTATTATTGTTTAATTATTATAGGTAACTGGTTCTCAAACAATGAACCCAACATATGTATGAAAGAAGAATGTGTTAAAACAGGTAGGTAATTATATACATTATACATATTACATTAGTTTTTCATAAGATAAACCGTATACCTAATTTGTACGGCGTTATGCAGAAAGCAACCATTCCACACATGTTCTATTTGGAGATAATTCAAGTTTTAGAAAACTATTATTGGTAAGAATGTAAGATAACACGTGCAGTTCCATTTTTGAACATTGATAGATAGCCCTTCTATCGGCATGTGGGTTAGTTGCAATTAGTAAAATGCGTAATATAAAATTTCCAATCTAGTAGTATACAAAGCTCATTATTTATGTTTTTGAGGGTTGTTTGCTGTCGAATAATCGAAAAAACCTGGTGTGATTAGATTTTCTTGTAACAGTATTATAACTCGTATTAATATTTGATACAACGCATTATTAAGATTTTTTTTTCAAATATATTAATTATTTGAGTTAGTATTTTTAATTTTAATAGAATGAGATTTATAATTTATGTACAATTTAAATTACATTTTACTATTACTAAAATACTTCTATAACATATTTTTACATAGGTACAATTACTTAAATAAATTTTAAGAGTTAATTGAGAAAAAGATTTTTTTATTTTAAATTCGAAATTTATATTAATAAGTTTTATTATACAATGTATTGAACACTATTTCGTTAAATAATTTTATTGTATTAAATAGTTTTATGGTTATGCTGTCTTACATTTTTACTTCTTCAATTAAGATTTATCATTAAAATCACAATTATCTAAAATTAATTTATAGTAACTCAAGTACTGTTATTAATTCTCTTAGGTGTTTTTTTTTAAAAATTTCATGAATAAATAAAGGTAGGTAGGTAGCAATAAAATTAATACTGTGCTGCCAAGTAAGGTCTAAAATAAATAACTATGATATAGGTAATGAAAAACATAGCCAATTATTTGTAACTAGTTGGATTAACTATATTATATAAGGCACATATTAACTGCACAATATCGCATTTATTTTTAGTGAAATAGTTTTATTTTATTATTTATTATTCCATATTATTATTAAAAACAAATAATTGTAATGTGTAATGTAATGTATAAATATTATGTTCAATTATTTTTATCAACATATATTTTATAGCTGCTTCATTATTGTCAGCAATGGATCCAACTGCAGATCCGTGTGACGATTTTTATCAATATGCTTGTGGTACCTGGGATAAAAGGCATTTAATTCCTGAAGATAAAAGCAGTATCAACACATTTGAAGTGCTTGCTGATCGATTACAAGTTATTTTAAAAGGTTAGTTGTCCATATAAAAATTATTAATTTCTAATTTAAAAATTAAGTATAATATTTGGTGATTATACCTGCCGAAGTTTTAAGGAACCGTATTATCTACAGTGTGATTCACCAAATATATCCATTCTCTTTTACACTTTGTTTCTAATTTTTGGTTTTTCTAATACAAATGAAGACCATATATTTTCAAATATCTGCTTTGATTTTATATACCATTTTTCCTGTGGCGATAAAAAATTATTTTAGATTCTGAGTGTGGCAAATGGCAATGAATCTATTGGTTTTAGAATGATATTGTAAATAGGTATTTTTGATAATTTTGTTAATTTTATTTTTGTGTAATCACGTTTTGTAGCAGACAATTTTCTTCAATTTTCAATATAGAGTGTGGTTTCTGGTGGGAAATTGTATCTAGTTAGTACTATAGCCTATAGAGGTTAAATCCCTTTAGAAAATGCCAGTGATACCTATTTAAAATAAAGTTACTTAAGTAAGATTTTTTTTTATACCTCAAAATTGAATAACTATAGATACCTTGAAATTTTAATAGCTTAGCCGCTTATAGGCT
Source organism: Acyrthosiphon pisum (assembly GCF_005508785.2). Taxonomy (NCBI): domain Eukaryota; kingdom Metazoa; phylum Arthropoda; class Insecta; order Hemiptera; family Aphididae; genus Acyrthosiphon; species Acyrthosiphon pisum. The sequence goes on from NC_042494.1 coordinate 55,999,031, forward strand.
TAACAATTTAATACAAGGTTTCCTATCAGTTTTCTAAAAATATCTAAAATAAAATACAAAAGCACAATCCTGTTCTTAGATCTGTTCGTTTATGCTTTGGAACCCACATTATTATCTATTGATTCCTTAGTGGTTGAAAGGACTCAATGCAATTTTATATAATTTGCTACTTTTTCTCTAAAGGTTCCTTGTCCTCCATATGATTATGACTCTGTCAGTAAAGTTTATAAATTTATCCAGTCATGTTAATCTGAGACACTGCGAATATAATATATTTCTTACTAAGCTTTTACCGAACTCAATTGAAAACGAATACATTTTGAAGTTCCACCTTGTCATATCATAGATACACTCCCCCAATATTCATTAAATTTTATTAATTTAACTATTTATTACATTTCAGCTCTTTTGGATCATTTTTTTATATTTTTATTAACTTCTGTCAGTCAAAACTTTGTACATATATTTTATGAGTTATTTTAGATTCTGAGAAGACCGATGAATATATTAAGTTTATGATTTGTATATGTTATATTCGTAGACTGTACACAATTTAAAGTAGAACAAATTCTTCAATTTTCCCTTTTAAAGGTGAAACCTGATAGACAATTTTCAATTAATTTGATAAATTTTGTCAAAATTATTTGACAAAATCAGCATCTCTAGAACGATTATTATAATGTCATAGCTCTTGAGAAAAAGCGATTTGAAGTTTAAATATAAGAAATATCTTAAGTATCTTTAAAATATTAAAGAGTTATTTACCTATGCGTTTGGAACTAATTACTTAAATACTTGGGTACATAAATTACAATTTGACTTTTTCAAATATTATGAAATTCTCTCATAAACCCAAAAAGTTAGACTTATTGCCTTTTACAATTTTTTATGTAAATGCATTTTGAGATGTGATAGTAAAACATTTTTATTTATAAATACAAGACAGTCGCATTTTGTATTGCAGCTGCGATATCAGAAATTATAAAGTGCAATACCGCTACAATTCTAAATATTGGTGTTTGGCACTTAACATTATCAACCGATAATTAGTTTTATTTGCGCAAGAACGCCACAAATCCAAATAAGGCATTCTTAAATGTTGACTTCAGTGTTTAATTGGTAAAATTAAAATACGTATACTGCCGTTAAGAAAATAAATTAATGGAGTTAAACACCTAAACGTGATCTGTTGAGCATAACATTTGATATTTGTTACGCACTTATAAGACGGAGACAACACACGCGGGTGCCACGTCCTCTTATATAGAGATATTTTTCTTAAAATTGATGAGTTTGAGTTGTGGAAATCTAGTTCTATAGAGGTGTGATATTATTTATTTATTAATTTATATATATTTTTCGCCAATCGGCAGTTAACAATGCTACATAATTATAATCATAGCATCCACTCTCGTCTCTCACGTCTTTCAACCTATTATATTTGATATCCTTAGTACCTATAATATATAGTTTAATAATATTGTAATTACTTACTGATAATTAGACTACAAAGTTATACTTTGTTATAAAACGAGGAACAATTAAAATATTACGTAAAAGATTTAATTTTTGAACGGTTTTTGAATTTTTTTTTTATAAAACTACAACATTTTAGTTTTTTTAATACAAATTTCAAATTGCTAAAATAGCTTCAACCATACTGAAATATAAATTACAAAAAGCTTTATATTAAAATATAAAACAAACGTATAAATTTAAATGTAGGTTGGTAATTAATTTATTGTATATATTGGATTAAGGTATTACGAGTAGTAGGTATTAAAAATAGTGTATAATACAGGTACTATACTTATATCTATACATATCTTTAAATGTACTTTTTTTTACTTAGGTCTTCTGGAAGAATCAGTAAATCGACTTGACAGTTCAGCAACAATTAAAGCAAAGCTATTTTATAAATCATGCATGAATATTAGTAAGTACCTACCCATATAATTTTGAGGGATTTTGAGGGATTCTAAACATACACCTCCTTGAGTTTAGCTCAAATCAGACATATTGGAGACATGCCTATCCGCGAGCTCTTAAAATCAGTTGGAGGCTGGCCGGTGATCGATTCAAATTGGCGACCACCTGATTACAGTATTGAAGTCTTGCTTGGTCGATTGAAAAAAGAATTCAATGAAGGAATCATAATTGAACCATGGGTTGGGCCAGATGATAAAAACTCTTCTGTAAACATCCTTCAGGTGCGAAAAAAGTAAGACATTAATGTAGTCGCATCTACATAGTAAGACCAAACAATTAGACAATAAAACAATATACAATGGCTTATACATTTATGCTTAATTAAGTGTTAAGTAAAGAATATTATTACTACTGTTATTACTATCTTTTTACGTTTTTTTTTTATAAAATGTAGTTGGATCAAATGCAACTGGGACTACCAAGCAGAGATTATTTCTTAAAAGACAGTAGCGCTGAAGCACTACAAGCCTATCATAAATATATGTCTGAAGTAGCTGTATTATTAGGGGCAAATAAGTCAACAGCACCTTTTGAACTATTAAAAATTATTGAATTTGAAATTGAAATAGCGAATGTGAGTACATTTAGTACCTATTAACAACTTTATGTTTTAAAATGGCTTAATGTTAAATTATTATAATATGTAGATTACACAAACGGAAACCGATAGGCATGACACGACTGGCACATATTTAAAACTTCCACTGAAAGATTTACAAAAACATGTTCCAGAATTTGATTGGCAATTGTATTTGAAAACTATTTTGCAAATTAAACTTTCTGACCAGGAACCTGTAGTGAGTTATGCAATGTCATACTTTACACAACTCGGTCATCTATTAAAAAAAACTGACAGGAGGTATATTAATGACTGAAAACTAACTGGAAACCATTATATTTTGATTCTTAATAACAGGACAATTTAAAATTTATTTTTCATAGAGTTGTTCACAATTACATTATCTGGAGACTAGTTCAAAGCACTGTACTTCCACATATGATTGATGATTTTCAGTACAAAAGATTAAACTTTAAGAAAATACTTTTAGGAATTCTCAATGAACGGAGTAGGTGGAGAGATTGTGTTGATTGGACCAACAAGCGACTTGGAATGGCAGTTGGTGCTCTATTTATAAGAGATAATTTTAGCTTAGAGAGTAAAGTAAGATTAAAACATAAATATTAAAAAAAAAACTATTTTAAAATATGAAGTAGAAAATATAAGGTTTTATCAAATATTTTTCAATAAGGTGACTGCTATGGATATGATAGAATCAATTAGAGAAGCATTCAATGAACTTCTAAATGAAAACCATTGGATGGACGAACAAACAAGAATAGTGGCCAAAGCAAAGGCGGATGCTATGAAAGAACGAATTGGATACCCAGAAGTGTTAACAGATCCAGACGAGTTGGAAAAAGAATATATAATGGTATGTTTTAAAAGTTAAGGAATATTTTCATTATTTTGAATTTTTGTATATTTTTAGTTAAATGTCACCGAAAATCAGTTTATTCTTAACGTGTTCAATGTGCTAAAATTCGATGCTTATCAAAATTTAGAAAGACTAAGAAAACCAGTTGACAAAGATAAATGGTCAACAGAACCTGCAGTGGTTAATGCATTTTATAATCCAAATAAAAATCATATTGGTAAGTTTAATTCATATTATATAGTCAGTAGTCATAACATATGTAAATGTATGATAAGTAATAAGTAATAATAAACTGTATTTTAATTTATTAGTCATTCCTGCTGGTATTCTTCAACCTTTATTTTATAGTCAACATTTTCCTAAATCCTTAAATTACGGTGGGATCGGCGTAGTAATCGGTCACGAGATCACTCATGGATTCGACGATAAAGGTACCTAATGGCTAATGTTTTTATTGCCTAATGTCAAAGTATACCTGTCTACCTATCTCGTTTGCAGAGAATTAATATCACTTGAAATATAAATTGAATATAAATTTCTGTTTAAAGGTCGGCAGTTTGATAAGAATGGTAATATGATCGAGTGGTGGGATTCTAAAACAATATATACGTTCAGGGAAAAAGCTCAGTGTATGGTGGATCAGTATTCAAAGTACAAAATGCAAGAAGTAAATTTACACGTTAATGGACGCATGACTCAGGGCGAAAACATAGCGGACAACGGTGGACTTAAACAGTCATTTCGGGTATACATTAAAAATATATATTTAAGAACTTAAGGTTATTATAGTGGTTTGGATTTGAAGGCAAATGTATTTTTTTTCGGACAGGATAGAAAAATAAATCTTATGTAAAAATGTGTTTAATTTAATTTATAAAGTAATGGATACCGATTTTTGATTTTTTTGTGTTTAATTATCAATTGATCATAATACTTTTATACAAATTTATGGTACAAATCGGTAAGAGCTTAAAAATACGATGCGTATGATCGATGTTGTGTTTAAGACTTTAAAATAACTTTTAATGTGGTTTATTATCAATAGTCATTGCTATTAGATGATAAAGTGTTTGTTTAGGTAAAAAAAATTTAAGTTTCAACTGTCAACTCTCTATCGAAGAACATTCATTTAAGACGTATATGGCAATAATTTTTTTAAAAATAAAAATAATTTAATTTGGTTGAAACCTATTAAATTTTTTAGTTGATTTTTTATGTAATATAATATGAATATTATATTAAATGATTTTTTGCCCCTTTTCACATTTTAAGTGCTTCTTTTATTGTTTATATTGCCTTGAAATCCGACGTATTATAATCCCGATATATATTTATGACTACTTGACGTAATGAGTTGAACAAAAGTGGTACCTAAAACGGTGCAAACTCACAAATCGTATTTTATCATATGGACGGTTGTTGTATACCTATATAGAGTGTCCAGTCCATAATAGTGGATGGTATTTTCTGAAGACAGTAAAAACGCTTCATTTCCTACAATCTTAATATATATTGTATAATATGAAAATGACTAAAAAATGAATTGATGCTCTTCTCACATCAACCGTCCATATCTTAAAAACACATATATTGGGAAACTTACAGTAGAAATAAATTGTTTTCAGGCCTATAAGAAATGGGTGACCAAACATGGAGAAGAACCATTACTTCCTGGTATTGACATGACACATGACCAACTGTTCTTTTTAAATTACGCGCAAATCTGGTGTGGTTCAATGCGACCAGAAGACGCACTGACAAAAGTTAGATCCTCCGTGCACTCGCCGGGGCCCACAAGAGTTTGGGGTCCCTTGTCAAATTCCGATGATTTTGCCAAAGCATATGATTGTCCGTCTGGATCTAGAATGAATCCCGTCGATAAATGCATTGTTTGGTAGAATTCGTTACTACATAGGTTATGTTTACATTTCATATCTGAATTCTATTTGATTTTGATCAACCATTAATTTTATTCCCATGACATTTTAGCTGTTTACTTGTAATACAGGGCAAAGTGCGTGCAAATCATATCATATTAATAATAGACAAGTAATTTGATAGGTACCTAATAGGTTCATCATTCACTATACTAATATTTTTTTTGTCTGATATTCTGACTATTGTGATAATTCATAAATTAAAAGTATTATGTATAAATGAAAAGTTAAAACTCGATAAACCACCGATTATATTTAGGTACTAAAACTTAATGATAAATTGCTTATACATCACTAAAACGCTTAACATTTTTTTGATGAATTATTTGTAAATGCGTATTTAATGTAGGTATCATTTGCCTTGTATTGTAGTTTGTAAACAGACCATCAACATATTTTAAATTTAAATGTAGGATTTTTCAAACGTGTGCGTGTGTTGAATTTATTTATAAATTATATATATAAAGTAGCGTGGATAGTAATGAAAACTATTAATTCAATAACTTAATTCATTTTTTGGCTAAAAACAAATTTTAATAGTAAGGTTTGAAAATGATTCCTTATTAATTTGTTTTTTATTTAATATTGTGTTTAGTTATATTTAAAGTAATCTGACTTTTAAAATTTTCTTTGTTTATAAACTCTAATAAAGTAGCTGTTATAGTAGTTATAACTACGTAGGTAGGCACTTAAAAATTTGCCTATTTAATTTTTATTTATAATAAAGATAATTTAGTACAACATTTAAGGTAGGTACTGAAAATCCGAACCTTATTAATAATAAAAGATTAAATCAATAGATGTTAATCGATGAAAAGTGTTATCTGAGAGGACATTTTAATTACCAAATAGTATAAATATGACCACAAAAGAAGAAACAATTGAGGGTAAAGACAATCATGGGAAAAGGATTTCCAGGGGTTATTATAAGTGCCAATATATTACATGTTTACTTATTTTTTAAGTTAGGTAAAAATATAACTTAATCAAAATATTAGATTTAAAATATTTTAAAATGTTTATGATGAATCAAAGGCACAAAATTAAACAAATTTGGGTCTTAGCTATTGGTAATTATTGTTGGTAATTGGTAGATACAATTTTAATGTTTTCAGATGAGTTATAATAATACTTATAATATTTTATTGTAATAGTTAAGCGTGAATTTGCATATAATAATAATAATAATAATAATAATATATATATTATATTAATAATTGTTTTCTTCCAATTTTGCCAGAGTATATTTATTTTGTCATTAATATTTAAATTTAAATGTTATTTTTACATCTACTTTATTAATAACTGATAATGAAACTAATTTACCTACTATTTGTGATCTCAATCTTAAGTTTCAATATATTTTGTTTATTATTAAAAAAAATACTTATCTCATGATTAAATACATTTTTTTACTAATTGTACATGCACTTTTCTGACTTAATTAAATATAACAATATATATATTAAACCTATATGTTAACGAGTCTAGTATATTCATGTTGTTTTCGACATTTCAACCTTTAAGAAAAATAACAATTTGTCCGCGTTTAATACATATTATAATATACATTTATGTATAAAAATAATATATTAAAAAATTCTGACGAATGTCTTACAAAATGATAATATTGTCTGTTGTATTTAGAAACACACCTATATATACAGTTTACATATTGTATATTATGTCGTGCGTATTAATTAATTCGATATGATTTCCGTTTTTAAATTATAAATGTTTCCTATCTATCTAAAATTCTATATAAATTGAGTTTGAATTCGATATGTTTGTATGAAAATCGTAGTGATAAATTTCTCCACCAATTTGTGATATCGCATTATTATGTAAGTTATAATAGCTTTGTAGTTTAATAGTTTAGTAGCCTTACTGAATACTGTTTAACTATTACTATTATTATGGAAAAAACGGATGGTCAATGTAACTAACGATTTAAAATCCCAAATTAACGTAAAAAGATACACCGCCTCACATAGTCACACGTAAGTTCTTCCAATTTATAATTATAAATTATATTAACTTAAATCATGTTTATTGAGGGCATACAATAGGTGTCTGGTGTAGGATGTTAATTCCACTTAATATGTTAAATATAACGAGACAATGAGACAAATGTCAATAATACAATATTGAAAAAGTCTCTTGTCTTTCATTATAATATACGAATGGATAATTTAATATTATTTATACTTTTACTAACCTACCTGAAGCTATTATGCTAACACATTGTTGAGATTAATAATTATAATTGTAAAATTATTAATATAATATAGTACAATTTTGATGCATTTGCTAATTATTACTTTACACCTCGCGATCACAAGCGACGTGTTGTGTTACTACCTACTGGCCATAATAATATAATATAGGTACCTAATTATTTCAATTTAAGTACAATACCTAGGTTCAAATTCAAAGTTTATTAATGAAAGCTATTATGCAATCATCCAAAATACTGAACACAATACAATTGACGGAGAAGTTTGCGTGACACATTGACACTGGATTTTCGAGTTCCTCAACAAAACAATAATGTATTTAACAAATTTGTATTTTATTATTTTTAGATAAAGATATCTACCATATTTCAATCTCTTAGATCTTAAAGAGCGTCGAAGCCGGTGTGTTTTTTAGTACAAAAACATGTCTTATAGGAAAAACTCTCACCCTTTGTAGAAAAGTTGGATTTCAATATTTTTTTTTCATTTAAATTAGAGAACATTTTTTAGGTCTGATCAAAGCCCGATTTTCAAATTATAGGAGCCAAAATATACTATTGAATAATGCACAATATTTTTTCTTTTTAAAACGTATTTTTCTGCCACTGTTTAAAGTAAAATGAAAATTATGCCTTTGATCCGACCTGAAAAATGTTCTTTTTTTTTAAATAATAAAAATTAACGAAATCCGACTCTCCTACAGGCCGTGAGAGTTTTTCTTATGAAGTTATTTTCGTTAATATAATACACCGTATCAACCCCCACCCCCCTAAATAGGAATCAAGGTGTAGATTAGTGGCCGAGTATTATAATTAAGGTACTAACTAAAATATAAAACATAATTTTCAAATTTGATAGAATTTCCGAAAATTGGAAAAACCGGCATCGATATCCTTAAGGGAAAAAAGTGATTTCCGTGACTACAATTTACTTTAACAGTTTTTGTTGGAGAAAATTATATAATATGATTTATTCCTTAAAGTTATTTTCCTAGTTAAAATTAAGGCAGGTGATGTAAGATCGAATCCTAAGTGTCAACCGTATACGACACCTATAACATATGACCGGTGGAATTTTTCAATAGCCCGTGATCCACACAGGCATATTTGATATTTCATAGGGAATTATCCTTTTGAATTTGTAGCTGGGGTGACCAAACAATTGTTTGTTAGAAAATGAGGAAACGCGATGACTCACCCTGCAGTATAGTATATCTATACTACCAGGGGTGGATAGGTAGTATTTATGTTACATAGAAATATTTGAAGGGGCCCCCAAATTGAAAAAAAATTTGGTCGCTTCACTCGCATTAGATATTCAATCTAACACGTTTACCTATAAATAAAATTTTTCATGTGAAAACGTATTTTTAGTTTGATGGGAGCTGGGGAAACGACATATGAGGAAAATGCTTTTTTCGGTTGTAAGGGGTTTTTTGAAAAATTTCGCGTAAGGTTGTACAAATTCGTACAAATTCCGTACTAAATATCTGCATAGAAGTTTCACATAAATAAGTAGTTTTGGAAATAGGGGGGGGGGGGGTAGAGAAGCGTTTCTATAGCCCCCTCACACAAATTCTCGTATAACTTTGAAAAAAAATTTGTTAAAATTGAGGGTCTTATCGTACAAATTCCGTACTAAATATCGGCCAAAAAAAATTACAAAAACACAAATGATGGGGGGGGGGGGGGATTAGGGAAACATACGAGGATATTTCGGTATTCGATTAACGATAAAAATTTAAAATACTATGTTAAAGATCCGTAAGCAAATTCTTGACTAGTTTTGGTATTATTATTATATTGTTAAAAAGAACAGTATACTGTTATACCTATAGGTACCTAAGTATTAATAATTTATATAAAAAAATGAATAGTTATAAATTTAAACTATTCCTATTTGGTGAATATTTTATTCTGCAAAAAAACAATGTGTAGACCCGAGTGGGCCCCCAGGCCACAAAAATAGACGGGGGCCCACAGGGAAAATTCCTTTTTCCCTATGGGCCTATCCACCCCTGCCTACTACCTACATAATATTATATATTATTATAAATAGTTATGAGTTATGACTTATGACGGCGATTATAACTTTCCGATAATTGTTATCGTACTAAAAAACGGTCCACGGTCATGCATTGCTATATTTTTGTATCATATTATATCTATCGTTGAATAAATATCAACTTAGTACGATCTTAGAGGTAAATTGTAAACAGAAATAACACGATAGGTACTGTTAAGGGGATTCGATACCGTGATTTTCTGTTTTCGTCTAACACACGCGTGACATAGTATTTTAGACGTGTTTTTTGCCAAACATACCAATTGATCTAATGAAGCGATAATAATTCTGAAAACAGATTTGAATTCGTCATCAAGACTACTTGGAATCGATTTTCCCACATTTTTGATTTTTTGATTTTAGCTCTTCTAAAAATTGAAATACAAAAATGTTCAAATACTCTTCTTTTATATGACTTTTTCTGGAATTTGGGAGATAATAACTAAAATGTGGGAAAGTCGATTTTAAGTAGACTTGATGACAAATTCAAATCTGTTTTCAGAATTTTTATCGCTTCATTAGATCAATTGGTATGTTTGGCAAAAAACACGTCTAAAATACTATGTCACGCGTGTGTAGACGAAAACAGAAAATCACGTTATCGAATCCCCTTAAAAAAAAAAAAAAAAACTAGCTCTTTTGTATACATTACAGTATAGTGAGTGTAGAGTATACCATACAATCTGCACATCATTGAGTGAGTAGGTGACTGGTTATCAATGGTTGGTTATACGCATGTTTTATGAGTAGACAAAGATAATGCAGCTGCTGCAGCTGCAGCTGTGATCGCGTATTATATTATATAGGTATTATATACGTGCAGTGTTTTCCTAAATATTTGCTTGCACTATTAACTATTATACTTTGTATCTTATTTGTACAGTTATATATAAGCATCCATCAATTGTACCCAATCATTACGACCTTGTTTTTCTAGATTTAGTCCAAACTGACTTAATGTTTTCTTACATATCTTAACCACACACAAGTACTTTGCACTTTTGCAGTGTCGTGATTCAGTGTTATAATAGTCGTTGAGATCCCAACTTAAATAATCATAATAATTAATAAACAAAAACCGATCACTTTAAAATGAGTGAGAATATGCATATAAAGACACTTGTAAGTGTGTATTCCTAAAATTTCGACATTTAAGTTTTAAATTTAAGACGTCAAATTTTAAACCAAATACATTAGGTAATGCTGCATTGTAATACTGTTAAAATAAACCTCCGCAGGGGCGCCATTTAAGTTTTTTTTTAAGGTGTGCAAACAATTAAAGAGGCCGATTTTTTCCACCTCCAGGCCAATTGTTAAAAAAACGTTTCTAGTGTTTTCAGTTTTTCATTACAAATTTATTACAGTATCAAAAACATACTTAATAAAAATATATTTTTATAGTTAACACATTACGTTTTACATTTTACCGTTCATACATTCTGTGTATATACTGTATAGTGTATAGTAAAGATATTTTTAGATAGAATAGATGCATATTATTATTATTATGTCTTTTGTCCAGTCCTGTAAAGAATACTTTTAAAAAGTACATGAGTAAATACTCAAATACGTTTTTTTTAAGTATTTAAGATACTACTCAAATACTTTGAAAAAGTATTTGGAATACTTTTCAAATACTTTTGTTTTTAAAGTGGGTTTCTAATTATCGTAATATAAACACATAGGTAGTAGGTAATCTAATAGTTATCTAATAGTTTTAAAGGGAATATTGTTATTCAATATTCAATAATTTTATTTAGAAATCTGGTTTTCACAAACCTTTGGGCTTCGGCTAACACAGAAATACAGA
>NC_042494.1:56011079-56045120 GCF_005508785.2 Acyrthosiphon pisum
AAATTAAAGAACACAATACTATAATATTATTTAAGTTTATCAGTGAATAGCTGCGGTGCATGCACAATTAAAGATTGGCAAACTGAAGGCCATCTGGCCATAGTATTAATTAGGCCTAGGCCAATTGTGGACAACCTAATTACAGGGTGTGCGAGTGCACACCCTGCCCCCCCAAATGGCGCCCCTGAACCTCCGTATCGATGTTAATTTACACCGAATATATTTAATTTTCCATTTCCGTCACAAATATTGTTAAGACGATCGCATCCAAAATTGGTCGAAACGCTGAATCATAATATAAACACGGACTATAATATGTATAGGTACGGACGCAGCTGCTGTTATTGCGCATCGAGAAATGCCGAAAAAGGCCTGCTGCCGAACAATGAAATGATATATATATATTAGACGATGACGTGTAACAGTGATATCAAAACAAAGTGCGTTGTGTCCTAAATGCGTACATATTATCGTGTTGCGATGTGACAATAAAAAATAAAATAAAAAAAGAACAGAAACAATAGTACACGTTAATGCGTTTCAACATATTATTTTAACAATACACAATATTAATTCGACGTGTGCGAGAACAAACGTTTAAGTTATAGTGCCTATAAGTACCGCCTACCTTCATATGAGTCAAAATCGACACGGAGAGTGCACTGTACATTACTCTTAAAACCTGCATTAATATAATTAAAATGCAATCGCGTGTTTCGCCCGAGCAAATATTTGATTGTTTTTTGTAAGTTTCCCGTCCACCCGCTTTTCCGTCGCTAAGTATATAGCGTGGTTGCCGCGACGACCCGCACAGATGGCGCTCCGTCGTCCGCTCGCCGCCGCCGCCCTCCGGCGTATCAGCGTTTTGGATTAACGGCGGCGCTCCGGTCGATACGCAAACGACCGCGCGCCAGAGGTACCTATGTTATAAATACGTCGAGCTCCGCGTCCTCCGGCCGCAGATGATAATATGTAGCCGCGTCACGTCCCACCGCTGCGGCCGATCCGATCGCTGGATCTCTCCTGTGTCCTGAGTGTTTTTCGCGTGCTCGCGTATATGGTACCTTTTCCGGGTACATGGCCGTCGATGTCGCCGCCACGATCACGACCACCACCAACACCAACCCCCGTTCATCCCCGCATAAATAATATTTTACACAAAAACCACGTTACGTTTTACCCGCACTAACCACCCACCCCCACCGATCGGCACCAAACGTCTCCAGTCCGTCCGCCTGTACTACCGCCTACCTAAATATACCTATCATAGGTACGACATAATAATATACCACCAGTGGTCCACAAATTGTATATTGTATGCTTCGGATCTGCTGGAAAAAAGGTACCGTCGACATCACAATATCACATTATAATATTATACTTAATATAATTATTATTACCATTTCTACATTATTATTATTATTGTATATTGTTTTTCACTCGCTTACGACACTTTGAACCGTCGTTTTATATAATATTATATACAAGTGGTATCGGGTACCTACGTGCATTTGTGGGGGGTGGTAACTGGTTTCATCAGCTGCACTTTAGAATATAGATAATAACCTAAATGCGGCATGAGTATATTATGTATAATATTAAACTTGGGTTGCACGTGATTTAGGCCAACGAAAATAATATTTTATTATATTATTATATTAGTGCGGTCTGCACAACTTGCTCTCGAAAAATGTCTCCGTGACGACGGTATGTTGTGGAATAACTATATAAATATTGTAAAATATGTACCTATTATAATATTATTATACTTGTTTGGCTGTTGGGGTTTCATTTATGTACGCACCCCATTTTCATGACTAAACACCTATAGGAATAATAATTTTATGAATTATATTATGGTAATGTTTACAGAATGTGTATCGATTTATATCGTTAGAAATTTCAAAAGTACCTATGAGATAATTATTTGCTGCATTAAATTCAATCTACCCCTGTTACTAAAAACAATAGAAACACGTATTATGTACCATGTACAATACATAGGTTGCATGTATTTTACAAAATTACTTACATCTAAAAACATAAGTATTTGGTTCATAAATCATAAGCTATTGTATATAATATTAATTCAAGAAGAAACAAATAGGCATCGAAAGATGTTTAGAAGAGAAATTAATTATAATTCTTGATTTATTTTTTCACGTAAAAAATACAGTTTAAATAATAATAGGTACCTATGTACCTAGGTTAAGTACCTATTTACAACATCAATTTAGTTATTTTAATTATATACCTTGTTAACATGGTGAATATGACATTATAACTTTTAAGTTAATCCTTAATACTTCGTTCATAATCAATATAATTAAATGCAGTTTTTTTTTACAGTAATAAGTAAAGAAATTCTGATTAAATAGTATAGTATTCTATTTTTTTCAAAAATTCATAAATTATCAAAAAATTTTTTTAGGCAAATAAGTTTCTTAAATTTCCAAGATAGCCATTTTGTTGGACGTATTTTTTAAAACAGTTACAAAAAAAAAATTGAAATTGAATGAAAATTGTCCAAGTTGGAGCTAATTATTATTTTGAATTTCTAAGAATAATACCTATGTTACCTATGCATACGGCATTAACGAAATACGATTCACATGTTAACTATTACAATCACGTTGATTTTTCGGCTAAAATTAAAAATAATAATTAGCTCTAACTTTGGCGATTTTAATTAAATTAAATTTTTTTTTTGAACTGTTAAAAAATACGATCAACAAAATGGTTATCTTGGAAATTTAAAAAACTTATTTACCTAAAAAATATTTTTGAATTTTTGAAAAAAAATCGAATATTATGCCATTCAATCAGAATTTTCATACTTGTAACTGTAAAAAAATTGCATTTAAATATATTGGTTTTCCTCGGAGATACTAATGGTGAAACGGGACTTCTGGGACATACTGTACCTATAGTATATTTTTTATTTATGAAGGTAGATATTTGGTATAGATATATGGCATATTTTGTAAAATATATTATATCATTTTCTATGATTTCTATGATGTCTATACTCTATACTCTATAGGTACCTACATAATAATATCAGTTCACTAGCTGATCATGATCATTTTCCACTTAGTTTAATAACTGTATTTAAAAGTAGTTAAAGAGTCATAGGTTAGTCGTAAGTTAAGTTTAAGGTTTATAGGTTAATCAGAAGTTTTTCAAATTTCACATATTTTCTGTAGGCCTTCCTAAATCACTTTTAAACGGTATAAATATTACGTGCTTTCTTATGGACGTATCAATTGATTTTTCATGACTTAAATCTATTTAATCATTTATAATTTATCCGAATTATGCTGTTAGGTATAAAGATTATATTTTGGGACCTTGGGTACAATATAAAGTAAATATTAGATTTTAAAAAAATATATCACTTATTGTACCTTTTAATTAAACACCTGTGAAATATATTTTGTTATTCTGTACGTAACATTACAAAACTTTCAGAATTATTTCAAAATATATTCTTCAAATGGTGTTTCAGACGAAAAGTATGAAGCTATAGTTATAAATAAATTATTCGTAATTTCTGATTTTCTAGATATTTTTGTTAACTTAAAAATAAGCTAAATATATCTTCTTTAGAACATATTAGAGCCAGATAACTCGAATAGTCGAATGGTGTTTTTTTTATTTTTATAATATAGCTATAATAGTTATGTATTTTACAATTAAAGTCAAACTGTAATATTATTAATCAGGATTTTGACCGTGAGTCTTATTTTTTTTGTACGTAGAATAAATAAGAACAATAAATGTATGTATAATCAATGATATAATGTATACATAATGTATATAACAGAATTTTTAAAAATTTAAGTCAAAATATGTCTGATTGATAATCAGATATTTGTTAACGGTTATGCTTAATTATTACACTATATTACATTTTTACTATTGTCTAGAAATGTTTTTTTTTAAATATACATTATTAACTATTGTAAACTAGGTAGGTAAATTCTCAGAATTTATGTAAAAAGTTTAGTCTTAAGAATAATTATAGGTCCATGAAACCTGCATTATAAACATTTAGCGTTTAGTTGAAATTCATATAGGTAGTATTATGACAGGAAAACTAAACTAATTGAAGGTAAATATGTCAAACTTTATAATAATATGTTGAATGGACTTTAGGATAGTAACCTTTTTAAAATGTTTTTAATAACAATCACATTAATGTTAAAATATTTAGATGGGAAGAATGATATGATAGGTATATTAATATTATGTATGTAACATTATTGGTATTCTCAAGAACTTGTGGCAAAAATAATTATTTCACAGAACTTATTCTTTATGTCAACTGTCAAGTATTAAACAAACACACGTGCTCTTTATTGCCTATAACTTATAAGCAATTATAAATATCGATTGACTTATAAGTTATATTGGATTGGATTATCAACCTATGTATCAGTAGCATAGTAGATAATTTATTATCAGACATTTAGACTAATAACTGTTTTTATATTACTGCTACCTACTCATTCCGAACATTTTAGATAAGATTTTTTTCTTTTTAATATCTGAATTTACATATGTAGGTATACATCACATTTTACTTTGGTCTTTGATATTTTGATTTGTTATAATATTTTTTAAGTTTTGACTGATCAGAAATTTTTTTAAAAAATCAACAACCTGCCTACCTGATTGTATTCTAAGATGTAGGCTTAATTTAATACGTCTTTGTTATTTTATTTATTGAGTAATTATATTATTACTTTGTATATTTGTGTATTATTTGTATAAATTCAGGTATAGTTCTAACTTATCTGGGACTAATATTTTTTAATAGTTGTGCACATAATTCTAAATATCTAAAAAATGTGTTGAACAATTTAATTTTAGTATGAAGTTCTTCCTATATCTGCTTAAAACAGCGATGTTTAATATATCAAAATTGAGAAATCTATGTACCTATAAAAGACTAATGTTCTCAATTATTATCTAATATTGTATTAATTTCTATTATATTTAATATATTATGTTACCGCAAATTTAATTTTTTATAATTAAAACAATACAATACTATGTACCCACATTAATATGTTGTATAATATAATATATATAGGTATTAAATTCATCTATTTTTGTGGTATAATATGGTACTTCCATATATTTAAGTCAAGTTCATGAACCACTACTTATTTGAATATGGGACGTAACTCAAATATAACTCGTAATTACGAATTACCTGATAATTGGAGTTAACGAGTGTATATTATCCTTTTTATTTACGATAAGGTCATAAGGATGGGAGGAAATTCGTAGATTTTAGGAGGCAACTATATTATGCACCGTGATATATAACGATCACGCCATTGTCTTATACTCTTATCTTAACGATTCAACTATAAACATATACGATATATTATTTAACAATATGTTAATATGTTATGTATACCTATGTAATATATTAATAAGTTAGATACAAAATAATTCATTAACTTGTCGAGGGCCTATATATCAATGATAACTGTAGTTCTATATCAGTAGTATCCAACCTTGTTTATTCTACGTCCACAATGTACATTTTTAAAAATCTCACGCCCCCATTTTTTTAGTGGTACAAAATAACTGCATACTATACCACTAATGACTTATTTCTTTTTTCATCATTTTAAAAATAAAATATTAATCAATTTAATAATTAATAATATTATATTTTCATATTTTTTAATATAATTTTATAAATATTTCTGCTCTATATTACATACCTATGCATACGCGATAACAGGTATCATTGTCGTATGGAAAATGTAATATACATAATAATTGTTTTGAAACCTATACGGCTATATACCTAATTTATCTTTTTAATTTATAGATATATCTAAATGCCAGTCAGATCTTTACATGTATGAAATATGAAATATGAAACAATACTTGTAGATAGTTGGTGATTATGTAAATCGTTATGCGAGTATACGACTGTTTATGCGATAAGATTACTGCTCTGACTATACCTATCTACTATGAAGTAAACGCCCATCCCCAGGACGTACAAATAATTTTTTTAGAAACTCCAGTCAGCTATAACATAATATGTTTTCATATTTGATATTATAATATTATGATAACATGTAAAATATAACATAAAATTCGTTTTGCCTTAACATATATATTATATACTTATTACAATTTACAACTATATAAAAAACAATTATTCTTAAAGTCATGGGGGGGGGGGGGGCATTCGCCATACTTGTAAACAATGGCGTATTTACAGCCTTTACCTAATATAATTTAAAGATTTCATAATTCTGACTATGGAGGGATCATTATTTATTAGACAATTAAAAGGGAAGTTAGAATATGGAAGGTCTTGTTGGATCTTGCAGATCTTGTTCAGTCCTATTCAGTGTATGCACTATGCAAACAATTCTTTTACAGCCATTTGTGTTCAAATGACGGTCAACTCATTTTATAGCCATAATGTTATGTATAAGGTCAGCTATCACCATAAACAGGTACGCTTCATACTCGTGAATGGCTCAACATTTTATACTTTGTAAAAGGACTAGTGTAAAAATAAGTATGTATTACAGGATTTCATGATTACATAATCTTTACACAGTGTTTCTTTGTATAATATCATCTACAATTAAAATAAGGATACGTCCAACGTATTGTACAATATTATAAAAGCATGTATACAATCCGTATACATTACATTGTTATATTATACCTATATCTATATAAACTTTGCTGTCCTTGTCAATTATCACTTATACGCAGTTCATACATTTTTCTTACATTTGACGAATTCCTAAATGTATTTTATTTTTATTTTTATAAGATATACGGGATATTTAAACACAGACAAAGTAACATAAATTATTATTTGTCAACGTGCAAATTTTCGATTTTTAAAAAATAAATATTTTTGCGCTGCATGGTTTTTATTCACACGTAAATACTCAAAAACCATTTTCGAGTGTTACAACTCGCAACAATAAAGCCATCCACATTTTATTTTACTTCACGAATGATAACAACAAAGAGTATTGATTTTTCGGATATTCATTTAAAACCTATTGCATGTCGCTCACTTATAATGTACCTATAGATTTTACCTACATATATACATTAATTAAATATAATATCAAGTATAGCTAACATAATAACAAAAAAAGTTATCTATATACTTTATAGGCAGTTTCACTGTGGGGATTTAAGGACTAAATCTCCTACTTAAACTTTTATTTTTCTGATATCGAATTTATCTTATTATTCAATAACATTTTGCGCTGGTAGACAATGGGTGTATTATCAGTTATCACTAAATAGTAACTGTCACTATTAGGTACAGACATTAATCATAATTAGAAATACCTTCTGATAAAATACCTTCTGTCAATCTTAACAATTGATAATTATGTGTTAATTCAATTTTAACTTAATATCTAAAGTCTAAACTATATTTACGTCATTAACTGTTTTAAAATGCTATATAATAAAATTATTGTTTTTTGCTATACATATTATGTTGGTAGGTACAAGGTACTCACTAGTGTAACCGTTAGAATGGAACCCATTTTGGTCAAACAAATACATAATTGTATTTGTTTTATGATAATATAAAATATAGTTTAATGTTATAAAAGTTTACCAATAGTTAATGTTTAATTGGCAAATGGCAGGTACGATGCTGACTAATACGTAATTTTGTTGGTAATTTGTCGAGATAATAAAGTTATAATAATTTTTTTTTAATTGTTGATTTGTTTAATCAGAGAATTTAATATTAATAATGATTAATTCAATACATTCAGTCGTTACAATACCAATTCAAAGATTTTTGGAACTGTACATTTCTTATTAGCAGGGTTTTATAGTATATTATTATAAAAAAAATAAAAAAATAATATTATATTTGGTTAACTGCGTTCAATTCCGAAATGCAACTATTAATAGTAATATAATTATATTCCATGTCATATTTTGGTAAACATAATATTACATTATTAAATACAGTATTACTTTTCAGCTAGCAGTTGTTAAATTCATAAAACTTATAATTTATAAAAATTTTATAAAATGACCGAATGTGCTTATACATATATATGCTATATAGTTACACAATTACAATATAGGTACCTATATTGTTATTTCGATGAGTGTTCTTATTATATTTGATTTACTGGGCCTACGTGACATCTTTGGCAAATATCAAGTGATTAGTTTAAGTTCAAGAGGAGTATTTAAATATGCTTGTCAAGTAGATATTGATAAAGTTATTGTAAAAATAATTTGTATCAATAAAATATAAATTGTTGGTTTATGTTTAATTTCTGACGAACATTATATTTATATTGACTCATCATAATAATACCTAATAATGAGCATAACAATAAAATTAACGCAAATACAAAAATAGGTACCTATGTTTGAATTGAAAACCAAATAATAAGGTGTACAAATTAACTTTTCCGATGTTATGTAAGTAGGTTACTAGGTTGGAATGTATAGTGTGACAATGATTATTGTATATAAATATATTTTATTTCATATTATGTTGAAAAGTATTTATCTTGTTGGTATAGATCTGTGTTTAGACGACTAAAGGACTAAGGCAATGAAAATTAAACTTTATATTTAATAATTAAAAAAAAAGTGGACATCTCGTAATGGAAAGTGTTAATGTTAAATGTAATACTTAAATTTAAATTCAATGATATGATATCATTGTATGCGAAATACGATTCCGAGCAAAGACAATCTATCAGTCAGCCTGTATTATAAAAATATTTTTAAATTACAAAAAAATAGCTGAGATCAATATTTTTCGTTTAAATATCTAATTTCGTCCAAATTTGAACTTAAATAGCAATAAATAAAACTGTGGTTATTTTACGGATGTCAGAGTTATTTCGTTGTAGGTACTATTTACTATTTAGTAGTATTTCATATATAGTAGATACTGTACCTACCTAATGAAAAAACTAACTATTATTTTTTGAAGTATAACTGTGTTAATCCATTGAGAATGCCGTGTTCCTTATAATGGATTCACAAACCAAAAGTTATAATGATGATGAAAACCATAAAAATAAAATATTATTGTTGATTTAATGTAGAAAAATTATAAAAAGGTAGCTAGCATAGGTTTTCAATATTAAATAATATTCATACAATTTAATAAAATTAAAATTTTCCAGTTGAAGTATCTAATAATAACTAACTATTATACGGCGTATTATTTATGGTTGTATAATGTATATAGTGCATACAATAAATGTCATTAGTATTAAAAATACTATTTCAATTATTCCAAAATATGTTTTTAACGAGAGTTCAAAAATATGTAGGTACCTGTCTAGAAGATTGAGATTTTCAGGCTAATATATTTGAATGTATACATTTTAGATCAAGATGTCAACCATATCAAGTTTTTGCGATATTTTGATGGTGAAAGTGGTTGGAGACCCTGATTGGAGGCAGAGATTCATCGTGCTCAGCAACAGTACACTATGGATTTATGGGTAACCATGACTGTCCACTGAAATAATAAAAACGATGGATAAGACAATTCCAAGACGTATATTAGATGTATAGCACTTTGAAAAGTATACAAAATCAAGTCTATAACGGGTTTAGCAAAAAAAAATCACTGGTTACGAAAAACGATTCTTAGTAGAGACAGTCTGTTAGAATTTAAATCAGCTTTTATTTTTTAATAATAAAAAAAAAAAATCGATTTTGTCAAAGATTGTTTTTCTTATAAAATTTCCGATTTATCCCAATTATTTTGAAAATTACATGGAATTTTTTACTTTTAACTCCCAAAGTACTAACTAGATCCAATTTTGAAATATCACGAATGTGGAATATCGAACCATTCACTGCACTTTAAAGTGAAGTTAGATACAAAAAAACACATAATGGTAAAACCAATATATTCATCCAAGTTCAGAATTTAAAAAGCTTAAAAAGAATAAAGACAATGCAAAATTCTAGAATCACATGTATCTATAATTTTCCAAACATAACATTTTGAAAAATAATGAGTTACAGTAAAAAGAATCACTTAGTATTATGTTTATATATATTAATTTATTTACAGGGACGATCAAGATCCGCGAAGGACGAAAATTCATGCAGTGAGAGACCTGGCAGTATGCCGAAGAATTTGTGACGGAAGTCACCTAGTTTTGCATATAAAAAACATAGCTAAATTGGATTGGTTTAAGATTAAATTCAACACAGAGAAGCAACTAATAGCGTGGAAAAAACGTTTGCGACAAGTAAAAGAAGCTTGGAACGAAGAGACTTATTTTCAATACCTTAATCAAAAATCTCAGCTTAGATGTAAATGGACTATTTTATATTATATATTAAATTACTATCTCAATTTAATAGTATGTTGATTTTTCAATTGGAATTTTGTATTTTATTTACAGCTCCATATGAGCCATTGACTAGGATAAATCAACAGGTACGACAATCATTCTTACAGACATTATAATATATACACAGATATCTTTATTTTATACAATATGATAATATGATATTATATACTCTAACATAATATACATAATATAATTATATAAAACGTGTATCTGGAAAGTAGATATGAAGTATTTAAATGTAATTTCAATCACAATTTTAAAATCATCTAGAAAAATTCTATAAAGTATATAATATAATATTTATCATACAGATAGAAATAAGAATATTTTATTATTCATATTAATTAATTGATTTACAAACGTCCAGGTGCCCAGTAATAAATTATCAAAGCCTCCACGAATGCCATTCTCTAGGAGCCGTTCGTTACAAGAAATAATAAGTTGGGAAAAGTTACCCATGACACTTACTCAAGTAAACAAGGGTAAGTTAACCAAGTTAAATTAATAATTAACTTAATGCCATGTGTTTAATACTTAAATGCACCTACAAATATATTTTACACTCAGGGGCGTCATTTTTTTTTGGGGGGGGGGGGCCAGGGTGTGCAATGGCACCACTAACTTAAAAAATGTTAACAATTGGCCTGCCATTAATACTCCAATGCGCCGTCCTAATTAACTTATACATGTTTTCATATATAGGTAATATAAAATATATATATTTTAAGTTTTTGTATATGTACAGTAATGACATTAGCTGGTTGCTTTAACTGCTTATAAGCTTTTAATTCTTTGAATTGCTAGCTATTTAAAAGTTGCAATAGTCGTTATGAGTTTCAATTAGAATTATAAAAGGGAAGGAAAGAATATTTACATAGGTTTGCATAGGTTTCCTACATTTATATATATATATAAATATATATATTTTTTAATGGCCTGGTGAAATGTCAAAATTGGCCTGCCTAAAAGTTTGCACACCCAGAAAAAAAACTGAAATGACGCCCCTGTTTACACTTACAAATTACATTTATTATTATTATCGTGAGTTACAATCACTGAATATTTTTATTAGAAATGCTTTGTGGAATAAACGACATAGATGCAATTTTAGTCAGAGTTCGATTATCAATCTTGGAAAACGAAATGGCTTACAACAGAGAAATGGACAAAATGTTAGTAGCTTTTAAAAAACGAGCACTGTGGCCTGATTATTTTCTGATGGATGACAAATCGTTAATTGAACAAACGCTGTCCAAATGTAAGCAAGAGTTTGTTTAATTATCTAACAGTTATATCGTAATTGGTATTTGGTATATTTAATATTATAATGGAAAGGAGTATGGTTCATTTTTTTTTTAGTGAAGGAGAGTTCAGATACTCTTTTGCACGATGTCGAAGACATGTGGCCAGACGCTCCTATGGTATTACAGAGTTTGGACGATCTAGCTGATTTATTAATTAAACACTTGAAATCAGTAGCGAGGACCCGAATGATTACTTATTGCCATCTCCTACGGGATTTTAGGCCTTTCTTGCGCAATAATTTGTAAGTATAGTATTTATAACCAATGGGAATAGATATAGGTAGATTTAAAACACGATGGTGGGTTATTCAAATTTTAATCGTCAACGACCATAATATATATTAGCTTGTAATGTAGGTATACTTATTAGGATTGTAACGGTTTATGATAATTATTGGATAATGCAGTCATTAGTCGAAGAATATAAAAATATTATGCAATACCCCCCAAAAAATTATAAATTCAATGTTATATTAGATATTTTTTTAAATGTATGTCTGAAAAGGTTTTTTATCCATTGAAAAATATAAGGAAATAGTAAGTTAATGTAAATATATAAAGTTATAATATTATATTGTACCTACTGCTGTTATAAATTGATTTTTAAAACAACATTATTGTTGCAAGTCCTCTTCATAAAATATATATATTCTTTCTAGTATCATAATATTTAATTGTGTTTTTTCACAATATGAAAATGTATTGATATTTAATTTTTATCGCAATGAGACTATCTAATAATATTATATTCTCTTCATCCAGTAAACTTGTTAATTAAAACGCATACCTTGACAAATTGTAAGTGTAACTATGATTAATAATATAACGTGCTGCGATATTTGATTGATTCAATAGGACCGTATACCATACAGTTTTATATCGCCAATTTTCACACTTTCCGTCTGTCAACGTTGAATACCTAAATTTTAAAATGACGTCCACCTTTTTTATTTTACCATCAACAGAGAGAGCGTGGACGACATATACGCGGACGTGTACAGCGAACACTTCTATATGGAACGAGCGCTTCTGCCCATCTTCCGGGTGTACAAGCTTAAAGGCATATCCAAGAAGCTGGCGGTCATGCTAGCCACCGAGAAGGACGCCAACAGCGCACGTTGGAACAGGCTGTTCGACCTGTGTCAGGAGGTACGTGTGAAAAGTCTGCGTCAGCATTCGAAACGTGCATTGTCATAACAATATGTTATAACACTATAATATATTGTTGTATAATAGTTGTATACTTGCACAGAGATATCACTCGAAACGCAATCCGCAATTGGTTGTTTATACTGGTAAACTCGAGTACACTTAAATGCATTTTTTTCTTCTGTTCTCTTTTCCCGAACAAACACCCGATCGAGGCCAATATCGATTGTAAACATAATCCATATAATATCTACAACTGTATTTGCATATATTTTATCATTTTGCCCAATGTATGTACCCACTATAAGTATAGGTATAGCGGCGGTATACATTCGAATACGGCGTGCTATTATGTCAACTTAACGTGACGTTTATTGCCTGTGACGTAATTCATTTTAGTTATTAAGATATTGACTGCAGTAGGTATTTATAATAATATGTGTATCATTTATGCTTGAGAATATTGTAATTGTATATTCATGCGTAATCAATTGATTTAGATTTTAAGCTCTGTTTTTGAAATTGTAGTTTTCACTGATAGCACTGCATAATAATATGCAGGATGTAGCGTAAAGATAATAATTGTTTTAAAAATCATGCATTTGATTGAGTCCTCGTTTTTTTATCATTAATATTTTCACCAGTATACAGGCAGTAAGTTGAATTATATAAAACCACACTATATATCTAAAATTAAATATATATATTTAATTCAACTATTGAGAAACGATCGTTAAGAATAAAATATATGACGATTATAAGAATAAAGAATTCGTTTGTATTTAAATCCTTTAACTACTTCTTGCATAAAACCAGTGTAAATGACATAGTTATTAATATTGATATCTAATGTAAACTTTTCTTATAAATTCTTTACAAGTCATAAATCAAAGAAATTGTTTTAGATTAAAACAATTATCGTACCTACAATACAGGGTGATTATTTTATCATTGAACACTCTTTATTTCAAGAAGTGTACATTTTTTTGAAAATATTATTTTACATAGTTTCAAGTCGTTTACAAAACAACGTTTTTATTAAAAAATTATATTTTCAAATATTTTTATCCATAATTTTTTTTAAGTTTTTTACTTTTTTGAATGATAACATTGAGTTCTAATTTCATATTCCAAAGCAAAATATTTGTCTAAGTATTTCAAAACATAAAAATCGAATTTAGGGTGAGTAGTTTATGAGTCATAAGTAATTAAAGTTTGGTGGTGGAGTATTGGACAAACATTTCGCGGGGTAACCCCGTATCACTCCCACTCCGCTCATCAAAACTTTAAGTTCCTTTAATTATAACTCATAAACTATTCGTCTTAAATTCGATTTTATATTTCGAAATACTCAGACAAATATTCTGCTCTGGAATATGAAATTAAAACTCTGTGTTATCATTCAAAAAAGTAAAAAACTTAAAAAAGTTATAAGGATAATAATATAATTTTTTAATAAAAACGTTGTTTTGTAAACAACTTGAAACTATGTAAAATAATATTTTCAAAAACATTTACACTTCTTGAAATAATGAGTGTTCAATGATAAAATAATCACCCTGTATACCACGTCACCACCCGTTCTCACCACTTTTTTTACACAAACGTTTACCTTCCCATTAACCAATAACCACTACTTATATAATTTTTTTGTCCTAAAGGTTACATTGTAATTTATTATTACATAATATAATGGATTATAATCTAATTTTACTATGAATTCGGTTGATGTTTATGATTCCTATACATCGACAAACAAAAATATGCATTTTAAATTCATATTATACTTACCTATTGCAAATGTATCATAAAATATAAAGTAACGTATAAATTATGTAGTCGAGTAATTTATTAATCGTGAAAGATCAAAATATTTAAGAAACAATTTTTACAATTGACACGAAAATCATATAAAAATATATCGTAATATAATATGTAGGATTGATGACAATTATAATGTTAAAAATACCTATTGAAATTAGATATAGGTAGCACCATCCGCCACAGTTGGTTACACATAAAGAAAAAAAAACGATATTCAAAACGGTTAAGTACTCGTTTATATTTCTTTGTATCACGTCTACATAAAATAATATACAGGGTGTTTCGCTTTGCTGTCCCTATCAATAAAATGTTTGCCAATTTTTTTTTAACAATTACCTATTGGTTACTACCTACCTATACATTTTTGAAATGTATTATCTACTGTTCTATTGTATTGTAGAGAGCTACAACATTATTATTATAGTTACTGGTATATTTTTTGATTCCCTACCTACTAAAATTTAAAATTTAAAAAAATTTAATTTTTTGGTGCGTATGATTCTAAAAATTCAAAATAGCCAATTTATTAGAGTGGTAAGTTTTAAAATACAGTTTTGCAATTATCGAGCTTAGACAAAAGGACGAGACGTGTAGACGTGTAGACGAGTATAACGTGCTGTAGCTAACACATTTTACCTTTTTGATATCAGCTGGTGCGTACCTATATCGTATATGTATGTACAATTTAAACACTCTGTATACACTATTTGAATGCCATAACATACGAGAGTGTATTGGATTGGATTATATGTGTTATGTATAATATAATATGTAAGACAATATAAGCTTACATTATTATATTGCACTTATAACGCTTATGCTCGTCACCGCTGCACCAGTGCATTGCGCCCGTGCATTCACTGCATATGAGCAGCAGTAGAGACTATAAGACTATAAGAGTATCACAACATAATATCGTTTTTCGTGTGTAATTGCAGACGCTGACCGAGACGTACGGCGAGCTGTCCAGACTGTTTGGCGACTATTACGCGCTGAGCGTGACGCAGTTGTTCGCGTTCAGCGACAAACACGCGGCGTTCGAGCGCAACGGCAACATGAGCCTGTTCGAAAAGTTCGAACTGGCCAGGGAGGTGAGCGAGATATGCGACTCGGTGGTGCCACTCATCAAGGTTGTAATCGTGGAGGGTGGCAAGCGGGGTGACGGCACCGCCGCGGCCGTGTCGGACGACGTGGTGGCCGCTGTGGAGGCCGCAGCGGCCGGTCAACGGCGCAGATGTGGCGCCGACTGTTGGGACGATAATAACGGGCGTCTGAAGCGGGACGGGGCCGCCCGACCGTCTGAGGAAATTACGTGCAAAAATCCGTTCGGTACCATCATGGAATACGACGTGGATAGGAAGTCGGCATGTCGAAAGAATTGCGGCGTCCGCGGCGGCAACAGCAACGTAAAAAACAAGCAAAGAAAGACCGCAGCAGCAGCGTCCGGAAAGTGCATCGAACTCAAGGTATACTCGCGTTCGGTCAATTATTTCCACGAACAGATCGACGAACAAGCGGTGGCCTGCAGCGGTTTTGTCGCTACGCGAATGTCGTCTTCCACCTCACTGCCATACTGATGGGTTGCATATAATATATAATTATATGTATAATATGTATGACACGTATGTGTGTTTTTAGAGAGAAGGAGTGCTTGATAGTAGGAGGGATGGGGTGGTTTCATCCCCAATTACAATTATTTGAATTTAAAATTCTATTACCGGACGCGTCTAAGACTAACATTTTTCAAAAAAATAAACACTACGCCTACGCAATATCACACATCCACACAGACACAGACGTAGACGCAGACACAGGCAGAGGCACAGACACAGACACAGACACAGACACAGACACAGACACAGACACAGACACACCTGTGTTCGCGCGCCTGGATGCCTGCATAATACGGCAATATCGGCGCTCAACAATATAGGTACACACTGGTACACGCGTGGTCTACACGCATTATGTGCGGCGCCCGACATCCGTATACCGATATTTCGGTGCAATGTATGCCTACCAATAATCCGGATATGTAGCCGAAAGTAATAATTCGAGAGGAATGCCGAAGAGACCGATGATTTTTTTGTTGATATTTTAGTGCCGAACGCGGAGAGAACAAGATTAGCACTTTTTGTACGAGTTTAGTCAGTATAAAATTACTTATATCTACCTAATAATTATTGGCGAGAGAGTATCTCAGTAATATTTTTAGATAAGGCTTTTATAATAGCCGACGCACGGTGTCATATCATGAAATAGCAATAATTTAATCATATTCATATAATATCTAAAGTCAATGAATATAGAGAAAATAAAATGGTATCAATAAAATACTAACAATATAGAGAATAATATTCTATTTTGTTACACCTATCGTAGATACGGTACCTACACCTATCTAGTTCAACTAGTTGTATAATTTTTATAAAAACGCCCACAAAATATACGATAACCAAAAACAAATTGTTATTAATTTTAATGCGCCATGTATCAAAACTCGTATATCAATAAAATATTATAGTTGTATAAGAACGCAATCGCACACATTTTGTAAACGCCATTATACTGTCAATAAATAAATAAACGTTCACAGAGAGTTCAATATGTTATAATTATTACACTATATATATATATAAATATTATATGTAAATATTTATTATTTATTTCACACCTAAACCCCTCTCATATCAGCCAAAACTATTCACGGGCGAAGCCTTGTAATATTCTGATATTCAGCTAGTTGCTAGTAACTACCTACATAAATGTGAAATTAAGTTTTGTAGACAACAGGCTAATATCCACAACATGTGTATTTCTGCACTATGCGAACCACATATTATTATGTAGATCGCATTTATTGTAATATAATATAAATACGTTTTGAATCATTATGATTCCAATGAATTCCAATGTAGGTACCTTTTATAAAGAATTTTTTTTCACTTTATTTCTATTTTTTCACAATAGATCCTTTTTTACTAATTATTACATAATTCTCATGAAAATTTCACGTATTTCAATAATTTTATTTTATTTTGTAATTGAACACTGATATTATTCACTATATTATTGATTCTAATAATAGGTGCGGATGTACGACGATTAATATTGTATATATATACATCTGAGACAATTTTGACCTTTTTCGAAGAGCAAAGTGCGTATGCCACAATATTAATAGAAAACCTTGTTCAGTGTCCACGCATCATTTTTGATTTGTTTCTCATGATAGGTATGTGTAAAATTATTGATTTAGCGTTTTCGAATGAAATTTCATTCATAAATGAAAACTTATAAATGTGGTAACCGTATGTTATATTATTACAAACATAGGCGGAGCCAGAAGTATTGTTTAGCGTATGCAGAACCTAAATCAGCCCACCACAATTTATGGGGAGGGGGATTGGGGGGGGGGGGGGTTATCCCTAAAATCCCTATTTTCGGATATTTTATAGGTCACCGTAATTAGTTGTTATTTATAAATTGTAAGCTTATTATTTAATTATTAGCTTATTCAAGCTTGTAAAACAAAATTTCAAATTCGTATTAATTTTAAATAATATGCCGAATGTTAGCTCAGTTGAATTCCTCCGGTGGTTGGCAATATTTTTGTTATAGCATATATAATCAGATAGTTCTAAAAAAAGAAAATTAAATTGAAAAAATTGAAAATGACATAGAAATGATATATTTATTATTTTGAATTATATTATATAGAAAAAATACGGTTAGGAACTGTCTTTTGCTTAGAAAATGAATACATGGAAAATACATTGTTAAGAACAAATATAATGATAAGAATTTATAATGATCATTAGACTTCAGCCAAATTAACCATTCATAGATTTTACTTTTATTAATTCATTTTAAACTTGAATTAAAGCAGCCTTCAGGGCGATTATGGCGTGCAGCTGCTACCCTGCACGCCCCGGCTGTAGCCCATTTGCGCCCCAGAGTAGCCCATCATTTGCGCCCCGAGGGTTATGGACATTTGCTCCCAAAATAAAAAACTTAGCACCCTGATTTATAGCCCAAATGCGCCCATTTTGCATGCAACGTTGCCGTCAGGTATCGTTTAAAATCGTTTAAGACAAATCAGAAAAAGTAATAATTTTCAAAATAATGATAAATACTACACAGTATACGTATAATATATCTAAATATTATTTATATTGCATTAAATTATAAATTTCAAATAGTTACATTTTTACGTAAAATAACTGTCCATGTGCTGATGAAACTGACACATACAATACAACTGATAAATTAATTTTATATAATATAAACCTTTATCGATTGTGGCTCCGCCTATGATTACAAAGCATTCTTATTATATGATTGCAGTTTATTGTTTATAATGTGGAATATATAATCAACAAAAATACAAAAAATAGTTTATTTAGCGTCACTTATCGGATGTGGATCAAACTATTCTAGTACTGTCGAAATTTTGTGATAACTCATAGTACAGCTTTATAGCTTATAGGTATCCATCAAATTTGCATCAAAATCAGTCTAGTAGTTTTTGAGTCTAAAACCACAGCTACACACACATTAGGTACCTATCATATATTATGTAGATAGAAGATAATTTAGAATATTGACAGTACGTAATCATACTTGTTGTAAGAATCAAAAAAATTATATATAGTTTTGCCACTAGACTTGATGTGGTATTGTAGGTTTGGATAGTTAACCTATTCCAGTGTCAGTGTCGTTTACTATTACAGTAAAGTTAAGGATACATATATAAATATAATCTACTCGATTACGTCTGAAAATATTAATGTTATTTTATAGTGCACACTAGACACAACCGGTTTCAAAATTTTAGTAAGTTACTAGGTAATAAGTATGTATCAAAATGTATAAACGCTTGTAATAATTATTAAATAAATAGTTTTTACCTATCCTTAACATCAAGTCATTAATGATTAATGAATTACATAAAGCTTTAGTAAACTCAATTGATGACTAAGAACAATTTGTGACTGTTTGTTTTTCTAAATATTTTTTTTTTAATGCACAGAATTATTGTGGCTATACAATGTTATCAGTTATATTATACACTAATGTTATAATAGCCGCTATTAAAAACGGTAAAAAATTCTCAAAAGATTGTAAAGAAATCATTAACATATTAAAAAAAAAATAGTCATTTTTTATTTTAAATTATACTTATGGCTATGTTATAAATTATAATAAGAAACAAGTTAGGAAAGCTAAATCTGCGATGCGTGTTAAATTCCCGGTTGTAAAACGTATTTTAATGTAAAGCAATTAACTATAATTCCAAATACAATATAAAAATAATTCAGTAACTTAATTTTTTTGAAATTCAGTGGTATATTTTGGATAGCATGAATCTATATTAAATACTTACACAGCTATACAATAAGTAATTCTTATCTTAATATCAACAATTATAATTAAACATCTTAAGGGTCACGGTGCCAGTCTTTCAAATTTTCCACAATTCTATAAAATTTGAAAATTAAATTTTATATTTTAGTTGCCACCTCAATTATAAGACTTTTCCATTAATCTACTACTCGATACCTATTTAGGGGGGGGGGTTGATAGGGTCTATTATATCGAAAAAAATGACTATGGGAATAAATCTCAAGCTTTGTAGAATTGTCGGATTTTATCTAAAAGATTTCCTCCAGCCCGCATCGATCTCTAATTGTGTATTTTATTTCAAATAATTGTATTAACAACATATGTAAAAAAAAATGCTTTTTACCTTGTATTTTTTTAGACATATTATAAAGTTTGAGAATAAAATATTGAAAAACAAAGATCGATACAGGCTGTAGAATATTTCCCTCTGGCAATTAAAAAAAAAATTATGAAATTTGGTTGATTTTACAAGGCGGTATCGTTATTCCCGCAGAGTGTATTTTTGAGGACAAAATGGCATCGGGACATGGCGTCTTAATACAAGCTATGTAGTATGTACTGGTAACTTACGGAACGAGCTGTTCTAAACTTGTTTAGAAACATAATAATGAGACCTGACATGAAGGAAAAAATGTTTTCTAAAGATATTTGTTCAAAAAAAAGAATATAAAAAAATTAATCTTAGCACCATATGGCCAATTAACCCCGGTTACGAAAATAAAAACGGATTTTTTTAAATAGCTTGTATTTTTTTTATCACGATTGTAGCTCGTATACAATAATAAGTGGATGATGGACAGCTGCTTAAAAATGTGATCAACCTCTAGGCTGAATAGTCAAATTAAAAAATATGTTACATTTTCACTTAGGTATATAAGTTATTCTTTAGTTAGACTTTGTATAAACTTCTTTAAATTTTCTTTTGATTGCAACAAAACTGGATGTTCCTTCATTTGTATCATTGTTATGAAACCAGTAACAAGTAATATTAGTATCTAAATACAAAAATACATTTGTTTAATCTTATCTATATATTGTACTCAAATAAATTTAAAAATAATTACACAATTACTCGAAAACATACTTACCGATACAACAAGGTTTAAATTTATATTAAATATTCCAAATGCTGTGAGTTCGCTTGATTCAAAAACTGATATTTGGTTCATAAAAAATTTAACCTAATAACATAGAAATATAATATTATAATATATTCAATAGTCCTATGGCTTGTGTTATTTAATAAATAAATATCATATCATATTTATTGAAGCTTACACGGATTATTAACACTTACACTGGGAAAGTACAATATCATTTAAATATATAATTACATTTTTTACTTTATTTACTTGGGTTTTTAAGTTTGCCGATAAATTTGAAATTCTTATTAATCTTAAATATGATATCATCTTCCTTTTCTAAAAATATATGATTAAAACAATTAAAATGTTATCAATTCATTATTCATATTAAAAACGATAATTACGTAATAAAATATACGTATTTTGGTGTGAAATATGTTGTATTTTTCAAGCCCGGATTAAGGATCAATTGGGCCCCGGAATACCATACACTTAGTGGGCCTTTCAACTTTAACTTCAAAATAATTGTATCATTACATATTAACGACTTTATATTATTGTATAATTCTTTACTATACAAAAAATATACAGTGAGTATCTTATGTCATTGTACAATTTGTACGTGGTTTGTTTTTAACAATTATGGATCGATGATATGGAATTTCGTTAAAACAAAAAAAGACGTGTTTCTTTATTTTTAACAGACAATTTTTAAACATGCAGTTGTACCAATAATAAAATCAACTTTATTTTTTCAAATGGTAACCACTATACTTTTCGATGGATTCTGGTAAAACTTTTTTTTTGAACATTTTGACAGTCAAATGATCAATTTGTATCAACTGTATTGGACGCTTTAAAAAAATATATTTGGGGATAAAGATGGGCCCCCAAAATCAATGGGGCCTCTTGGCCCCCCTTAATCCGGGCTTGGTATTTTTTAATCTTTGGTGTAGTTTGGTATAATAATATTGCAATTAATTATCCTAATAGTAGTAACAACATTGCCAATATTGTCTTTAATGACAATCAAGACGAGACCATTGACGTAATTAGAAATTTGTATTGGAGGGGTTAGACATTTTTTTACACACAAAATATTTAATAAATAAAATAAATATAAATATATAATAAATACAACATTTTCAAGTACAGTGGTCAGTAGTAGCTGGGAATAGGTACTATTCTATCAAAAATAAAAATTAATATATACACAAAATTATTAATTTTTGCTTTAAATTCTACACAATTTAGTACCTATACAATATTGAATAATGAATATTATAATATATTTGGTATAAAATCACTTTAGCTATCCAGCATTTTTTTTTTGAAACCTAAGTATTTCAACGAGCTAATCACGATGGGGCAAAAAAAAAAAATCTTGGCAAAAATCTAACTTTTGAAAAACTCTAACTTTAGCACTCCTCTAGAACATATTCACAAAATTTAAATTTATTTTATTTTAATAATAAGAAAAGAGCCATAAAATATAATACATTTATTACTGTATGTCTGTATGTCTATATTGATTTATGAAGTTATACATTTTAATTTAATCAATTTGCTTAAATATGATTACACACTTAGGTACTATATAACCAATAATATAATATATTTGTATTGATATTACCTTTTCATGTACACGTGATGCAGCAATGATAATGGACAAAGTCCATATGACATTTTGTAGGTTTAATAAGTATGGTATACATGCTATTAAATAACTGTCAAAATTAAATTCTTTTAGCACACTACTGGATGGAATAATGGAATAATAAAAAGAGAGTATCATATTAATAAAACTGAATACAAAAAATCCTAATAACATTTTTCCGAAGCCTTCACTGAATATTCTTAATAAGTCCGATAGTTCAGCGTGTAACAATCGTATGTTATCCAGCGTTATCCTTGTTATGGAATGTGTCAATTCTTCAGGAACGGCTAGAAATCCGGGAAGAAGATATTCCCAGGAATCATTCAACATTTGGAATCTATACTCCAATTGTTGTAGGAAAAAATATGAGGAAAAAATGACTGTAACGTCCACGATGAAATCTAATCGAATAAAGTACAAAACGATAGTAGTGATGTCCATAGTCTTCGGTGGCCATAAGTAAACCATCAGGAATGTATTTGCAATATAATAGATTAACGTGAAAATAAAGATTATGTTCCAACAGTTTTTCTTCGGCAAAAGCTGGCGAATCATCAAACACCTTGGGAGTGATGTTAGTTTTTGATCGTACTCGATGACGCCATTCATCAACCTAGGCACAAGAACGTAGTGTGAAAAACTGATTACATATTTTGTTTTTTCTTTTTCGTGAAAAACCCGGATGTTATATTTACTATATTTTTTGAAATTACGTACTTAATATATGTAAACACAAAGTTATTAATTCTTCAAAAATCAAAAGAGTGTACATGCCGACCACAACTTGACAAGCGTTTTTTATTTATTTATATTAGTATGATTTTTCCAACTAGTAAAATTATAATGTGTTACATTATCTTTACTTGAGTTATTTTTTTTTTTTAATATTTAGTACGTTATTACCATCCCGAAATTTACACGACAATCCTTCTACCGACAAAATTGAAAATCGGGGCTTAAAAATATTCGCTTTAAAATTGCAGTATTTTACATATTATTATTAGGAAAAAATAAAATTAAAAAAATAGAACATTTGCTAGGGTTGCCTTAGCAAATAGCTGATATATTTTCTGCTCTCTCTAGCTATTATAGAGTACCTATAATGCTTAACTATAGAATTTTAAATGGAGGATGGGTTGATGAATTTGTCTTATAAATTATTGAATTCAAATTTAACATAACTATTAAAGTTACTTACTCGTCCTACTATAATATAATGAGGTACCTATACACTTAACAATTTAAAATTTGATTTTTTTTAACTTTATTTATTTTTAAGAATAATATTCATCTTACTGTATAACCCATGTTTCTGATATTCTTGATGCAATAATGACGGACCATAATTTAAATAAAAATATTTTTTGAGTAAAGTAAGTACTCATGTGTATAGAGAACGTCGATATTATTAACATGAACATCCGTGCAATTTCAAGACATTTATATATTGAGTCTGTACTTTGGATTAATAATCCATCTGAATTTAATATGTAAGTAATATTAATTATTCCAACAAACTTGCACAAGTATAAAATAGTCCTTAAAGTTGTTTTATAAACAGACGTCATTTTAAGGGATTTTTATTTTTGATACTAAATATTGAAATGAAATATTTGATACTTAGAAACAAATATTTGTTATTGTTGTGCAATTGATTATATAATCCAAACGATTGAATAATAATTGAAAAATAAATTATTACAACCATTTCACGGGGAATTATTATTTATTTAGGTAGGTCAATAAATGTTATTATAATTGTAACAATCAACAACGTACATGGGCGGATAGACAATTTTCGGTCTACCGGGAAATATTTGTTAGGGCTTCATAATACCAATAATGAAAAATATATAAACCAAGGCATCATTATTTTAAATATATTGTTTTTATGTAAATTATTCTTTCTTACCTCTGTTTTGAAATGTAATAACAAAAAAATTTATTAAAATATTATAATACAGAATTTAAAATGTGCAAAAGCTACAAAATGTATGCACCTGAATTGTAGATCCATTTGAAAGTAATATATACAAAAATATTAGTTATACACTTATACCTTTTAAGGTTATATTTTCCTGAGACGCTTTATTGAGAAAAAATAAATTATATTCTTAATTTTCTTAATTGTTCTTAGCTCTTATTACGTATTATTACGACGTATTCATTTTATGTCAACTCTTGACTGTATAGACATCGGCGAACCTCTACTTTCCTGGCTTCACTCATACATTATACAAAGGACCCAATGGGGTTGCTTTGACCTCTTCTGGCCATTTCACTCCCTCTTCCGTTTTATCTCCGCTTCGGTTTGCCTCGTCGTTAAGGGGATTGGTAGCCGTGATTTCCTGTCTTTGTCTAACACACGCGCAACATAAGAATTTAGACGTGTTTTTTGTCAAACGTACCGATTGATATAGTGAAGCGATAAAAATTCTGAAAACAGATTTGAATTTGTCGTCAAGTCGATTATATAATTTTTTTTTGTTTACGGCCTTTTAGATCACACATCCAAACATAACTGCCTCCATCCTTCACGATTTTGCGATAACATCGCCAATCTTCATCCGGGTAGAAATCTGTTACATCATTTTTGACACAATCCTCCCATCGCATTCTGGGTCTTACTAGGGGTCTTTTCCCTCCTGGATTCTCTTGTAGGTCCGTCTTTATCATAGCATCAGGTTTCCTCCACACGTGACCTGCTCATTCCAATCTTTTCTTTTTATCTCCTTTACTATATCCGGTCTGTTGTATAGGTAACATAACTCTTAATTGTATCTTTTACGCCATTTCCCTGTTTGCGGGTCATGTCATAGTCCATATATATCCTTCTTAATATTTTTCTTTCAAAAACCCTCAGTTTTGACTCATCACTTTTCCTTACAGTCCAACATTGCGCTGCATATAGTAATATAGATCTTATTATATTATTATAATATTATATATTAATATTAGTTATTATATTATTACTTATTATTACTTAATTCATTGTAAATATCTTTATATACTTCATATTGTTTTCGGCCCCGGCCTGTATAATGAAATAAATAAATAAATTAAAGCAATTTATATTAATGTTCTTGATTACTTAAGTTTTGACACCTATGTATCCATGTACTCCAAAAAATATTTGTTCTGGAATGATGTCTTAAAAATATATCTTAACATTAAAAGTTTTTTAAAAAAAGACAGATAAATAGTCAAAAAGAATTTTGTGGGAAAAAAATTACTTTTCATTGACTTAAAATTATAATTAATTCTTTTTTATGCCCTAATGATGTTTTTATTCAATTATTGATATTTGGAATTTTTAATTTAGCTTATAACCTAATTGAAGAATAAAAGTATGTTTTTAATATATTAGGTACGTCTTAATTTACTACGGAATTAGCGATAACTTAATTATGATTATATACTGTTTGATTATACAAAAAGGTATACCTATCGTATATCTATGCACACATAGCCGTATGATTTATATTTTATGTGCAACTTAAATTAATTATAAAAAACTCCTATAGAATACTCCAATAATACAAGGAACCTGTGAATAATACACATATAAAAGACTGATACATGTCTTATCTTGATGTGCCACCGGCTAGTAGGTACAAAATATAGGAATCAAGTTATGTTCGAATTAGGATATTGCAACTCAAGTCAATAATTTTTTTTTTTCTATATTTGTTCATTGAAACGACCTCAAGGTCTTTGACAATATGCTTATCACAAGTGGGTAGTAGGGAGATCATGTGATCTATTTATCTATGTATATATCACTATATGCATGATACTACCCCCTTCTCCAAGAGGAGACATGTGCGGTCTTCACTCCCAGTGGAGTGGGACCTAGTTGGAAACCGGATGAGGCAATCGGACGACAGAACGGGAAAATGGTGACTGCGTAGAATCACACACATTTTTTGCACTTTGCTATGAATCGAACCGATGACTGTGTGAGTCGTAGTCAACTGTGTGACCACTGCGCCACTCCGGCCCCAAGTCAATAATTATGTAGAAAATATGGTATCGATACATGCACGTATACATGTGGGTTTAATGGTTCAAGTATTATTTTTCGACATGCAGCTATTATATTATAAATATTATATTATTATTTTACCTATGTAAAATAAAATTTTTGAAAATAAAAATAAAAATAAATATTAAAAATAGAATTTTTTTGAATATTATTTTGTATCAGCTATTAACTATTTGACTATATTAACGTTCGCTTCACACGTTCTACACAATACATATTATTAAAAATATTCTTGTATGGTGTATATAACCGTCCATGTCGTATCCGCCGGTGTAATGCGTTTTTTTAAGATTTATTCCGCAGTCATTCGTCACCTTTAGTATTTGATGGCTTAAATTATTTTTGGAACATAGTATAATATCCGTGTAGCGTTTATACTGCGGGTCTAAGGTCATTAAACTCTGTATAATCGACTAACGAGCTTTTTTATTTAAAATATATATTTATATATTATATACACATCAAAATATGTTTATTATGATAAAAGGGCCGAAAATAAGTGAACAATTTAATAATTTTGAATAGATTTGTATTAATGTTACCTTTTCGTGTACACGTGATGCAGCAATGGTAATGAATAAAATAAATATTACATTTTGTAGGTTGAAAATATGCGGTACTAAATTTCTTAGAAAATTTATAAAAACGAATTCTCGTTTTAACGTATAATTAAAATGAATAGAAAAAAAAAGAAACTAGAATATTAATATAACTAAATACAAGGAATACTAAAAGTATTTGTCCGTAACCCACACTGAATATTCTTAACAAGTCCGATAGTTCAGCGTGTAACAACCGTATTTTATCCAGCGTAATTTCTGTTATGGAATGTGTCAATTCCCCAGAGACGGCTAAAAATCCGGGTAAAAGATATTCCCAAGAATCATTCAATTTTTGGAATCTAATCTCCAATTGTTGTAGGAAAAAACACGTGGAAAAAATTATTGTGACGTCCACGAAGAATTCTAATCGAAAAAAATTCATAGAGATCGTTGCGATGTTAATAGTTTTAGGTGGCCATAAGTACACAAACAGTAATGTTATTGCAATATAATAAATTAACGTAAAAATGAAAATTGTGTTCCAATAATTTGTCTTCTGTAAATGCTGGCGAATAAATAAAAATCTTGGAAGTGACGTTACTTTTTGGTCGTACTCAATAACGCCATTCATCAACCTACAAAAAACAAAACGAGTACGTAACTACATTAAACCTTACTTCTAAGTATTTAACGCATAAACGGTGTCCTATATACAAATATTCAGGCTCAATATAAATAACTTAAAATGTTATAATAACTACTGCAGGTTATGCATAAAATTTTTTTTTGTTTTTCTTGATGTTTTCTAAAACTACACGGAATTTTCAATTTTGACCTCCCGAAAGTACCAACTAGATTCACTTTTCTATTATAAAATTTGCTTATGTCAAAAATCGGAGTATTTTTACTATCTAAAAAAATGCTGGCAGACAGAAAAAAAAACACCCTTAAAATCAATATAATATTCTTTCACTCCGCTAAGAATCTAAAAGTATAAACTTTTTCGAGTATTTTTAATTAATAGTACCTATAGGTAGATATTTGTTAAAATATATATATATATATTTTAAAAGATATTACTTTTTAAACGTATAATTCTGACTTTAAAAATCATAAATTTTAACTAATTAAGTAAAAATCAGATATAGAAATTTAAATATAAATTATTTTTAATTTGCAATTTATTGGTAGGTATTACTGGTATAATATTATCTTACTGTATCACCCATGTTTCTGATATTCTTGATGCAATAACGATGGACCAAAATTTGAACAAATATATTTTTTCAATAAAAATTACATTTATGTGTATAAAGTAAGTGAATATAATAAACATAATCATTCGCGTGAATTCAAGACATTTATATATTGTGTTTGTGCTATGAATTAATAATCCATTAGATTCTAATATGTATGACATTTTAATAATGCCAATAAACTTGCACAAGTATAAAATATTTTTCAAAGTTATTTTATAAGCATTCGTCATTTTAAGAAAATGTTTTTTCGATACTAAATTTTGTAAGGATATATTATTTGATACTTATGAACAGTTTTTGTTACCTGTCATAATGCAAATTATATAATCAAATATTGCAAACAAATTAAGTAATTGAAAATTAATATAAAAATATAACCATTTCATTATAAATTATTATTTATTTAAGTACTTAAGTTAATATTTACTATTGAATTAGTCGACAAATTCGTCAATATATTAGGTACGAGATATTTTGTGTTATAATATTTACTTTGATAATTTTAATTTATAATAACAAATAATTTAATGATGAATGTTTTTTATGAGAAAATTATTGCTTGATGTATATTTCAGTTGTTTTAAAAAGTAATGAAATTACGTTATTCGTTACTTCAAATATTTTTATTTAAATCACATTTGCGTTACCTAAAATTATTTTTATCACGTTACATTACTTTTTCATT
Source organism: Acyrthosiphon pisum (assembly GCF_005508785.2). Taxonomy (NCBI): domain Eukaryota; kingdom Metazoa; phylum Arthropoda; class Insecta; order Hemiptera; family Aphididae; genus Acyrthosiphon; species Acyrthosiphon pisum. Next base: position 56,040,415 of record NC_042494.1, read on the forward strand.
AATAAAGTAGTGCGTTACAAATAACGTTACTTTTTATTATAATATTTTTTTTTAACCATATTCAATTCATATGATTCAATTATTATATGTATATATTTTACATAGTGATAATAGACATATTGATATTATAGTATTATGTAAAAATGTACAATCATCTCACCTATATGGCTAAGTAGTCATACACTCATACGTCATAAATCATAATTTATTTTTATTTTTAAATCGAACTCTTTTCATTCTGCTAATAAAGTGATAACATTTATTCCTGGAATGTTTAGTAATATTGTTAACTATTATTCGAATCAAAAATAAATATAATTGATTTTTAATTTTTCCGGGATATCCTATTGGCTTGTTTTTGTAATACATTCAAGACTATTATTTTGGTAACGTGGAAAATAACGGGTTAGTGCGTTACCTTAAGTAAAATGTAATGAAATTACTGCTGCGTTACTGAAAAAGTAATTGCGTTACAGTAATTTGCGTTACATTACTACCCAACACTGCATATCATTTAACATTTTAGATCTCTACATGTATTTATGTGTATTCATTATATAAAGGTAGGTAAAATTATTAAATTCTATAAAAAATCTCTGCAATCTAAATAAAATATTAATCTATTTGCTTTCTATCTATCTATCTAACTATATTATAAATGTGAAATGAAAATCTCCCTACAGGCTAAACTCTGGAACTACTTATCAGATTATCTTGATTTTTTTTTTTATACGAAAGAGTATATCACCGAGAAGATTCTTATGAAAGAAAATTTTATGAAAATCCACTGGAAAAGTAGAAAATTTGGATGTCAAAAATACAACAGTGGCGCCATTTGTCCAGAAAAAAATAAACTAAATAATAAAAAAAGATGGGTAGGTGGATGTCGCTCTTTGGGGGGTCAAAAGTACCATCTAGATTCACTTTCCTATCAGAAAAGGTGCTGTTGAAGAAAATCCAAGCACTTTTACTATCCTAAAAGGTGATAACAGACACAAAAAAAAAATTTTAAAAAAAAAACATATTGTAAAATCGATACATTCATCGTTCCAATCAGAATCTAAAATGTAGTTTATTGTTGCAGGTTAGAATAATAATAGTGTATTATAATATATTGGTTGCTATTGTTTAAGATTTGTATTATTATTTTTTGTCATTATATATATATATATGTATATATAAATGAATGTTTGTGTGTATATTAGACTTCTGGGAAGAAGATATAGACTAATTTAAAAATGGTTTATTTTGTTTTTTTTTATTCATCTGATATTAGTACGGTTAGGTTAGGTTAGGATTTTATATTAATTGATTATATTAATTCACCATAGGTGGAATACGATAAACTTGGTATAACTTTGATACTTATAGAGTTAAATCATACACTTATGTACAAACAGCACGGGGTTCGCGGTCTACCGCAAATCTTTTCACACGGCGTCTGCGAATCAGAATTTTTATTCCGGGCAACGGAAAATTTAAAATAAATTTTGAACACCATACACCAAATATTAAATAACGAATTGAACAAATTTTGAGTCATATAGAGTTGGTACATTTAACGAGCAACGAAGTGCAAAGGATCAGCTAGTATCAATATATTTTATACAGACTGACAAACCGTCTCCGTTCAGAATCGTTTTTCTTATACAATGATATTATATCATTGATGATTGAATTCAAATTCATTAGCATCCTTTATACATTGACTCACTTAAAACCTACTGTACAGCGGAGTGGTATCCACTTACCCGCTTTTTACTAATTATTTCTCATATAACCAATAGCCACCATTTATAAACAAAAATGTCTATGGTAAATCTCAAAATACCTGTTTGAACACCTCTCCGCGGGTTGAACCAACTGGGTTAGGTTAGGTTTTTTCACTAATTGTGAATCTAAACCATTCAGGGACTCACTCAAAAACACAAAAAACGTTCAGTTGTTTAGGTTTAATGACATACAGACAAACATTTTTTTTTTATACATATAGGTATAGATTGTTATTATTTTCAGCCACCCAATTAATTTCATCAAGGAACATTATTATACATTAAAACCTTCCCCGTGACTCGACCGATTTATAAGTGAAAACCGTATTAAAATAAGTGGAGTTCTTTTTGAGATATGCTCGTGCATACAAAAAAGGGGTAGTGTTTCTCTACTATATTATGAATGTTATATACATAAAAACTTTCCTCTTGAGTCTTGAATCACTCTATCAATTTAAAAAAACTCGCATCAAAATCCGCTGCGTGGTCTATTCATACAGACAGAAAAAGGGACTTAGTTTTATACTATGTTATTATTAAGATTAAGAAGATTATTGCTGATTTTATATTTTACTCAAGACAATCCTCGGACTCAATTAGTACCTATAATTTTAGATTCCCAACCCCGTGACTCAATTAGTATATTTTTCGTTACTATCCGGAACTCAATTTGAATATCATTTTTGTCCTTATCCGGTATTGGGACTCAATTATAGTGTATACAGCGGCTTGGCTACATTTCACAATTCCAGTTACTTATTTTTCAAAACTTTAAGCTAGATTTATTTATCTTATTTTATATATTTTAGTTAGAGTTAAATCGATATCATCAATCTTATTATATAGTATAATTAAAGGCTAATGCACATTTAAAAATGCGTATACACCTATGCATCAAACAAGACCACAGGTTGAAAAAAAGGTGACAATAAGACCGCGCCGTCTTATTGTCCCGAGGTCTTATTGTTCTTTTCCCGTATTTTAATACACGTGTATGTTTGGCAAGAATGTGTCACTAAAAAACATCGGTAGTCACCCATCCGGGAACTGGTGTCACCAGCTGGTGCTAGCACTCAGAACACTTTCGTGACAAGATGCAACCACCGCACCACATTGAACCACATATTAATTGTATATAGATAGGTAAAAGGTAATATTATAAAATTATGACATGAATAGTAGGTATATGTATGTAGGTATAGGAATTTGTATTACCATTGATATTTTATAATCAATCGTATTACTGACATTATAAGGAATTATTAGTGTGCAGTTTTGATAAAGGTTTGCATGTTTAATGTAGGTAGGGTACGTAAAATCATTTATGTGTGAATAAATAATAATAACATACCTAGAGTAGGTATGTAAAGACTAAAGATAATAAATGTTTTTATTTAGATCAAGATTAATAAAATAGTTTGGTTTAAATTTATTTAGATAAGTTGAAACGTATTATCCATGTACATTGGCATATTTCATATGGGTAGTACTGATAACTGATCTAGAAAAGTCTTAATACTGGCGGGAAGTTAAAAAATCTTCTTTTTTTTTATATATAAAATGTTTGACCACCTACCAATTTAAAGTTTTTAAAAACATAGATAGCTATGATTTACATAATATAATCAATTGTTGCTGAAGAAATCGTACTGCAAAAGTATAATATTCCAGCTGCACGTGTAATCTATATACAATACCACTGTCACTTGTTCAATTTGTCAATTAATTTCAATATGTCACGCACTAACGTGGTTGTTAGAACATCATATTGCAGTGATGTACAGCTGTTAAGAAGGTCAGACTAACTATTGGCTCGCTACTCGGTCAGTTATTGTTAAACGTTCGTATGCATGTGACTGTTTGCAAATGACGCGTAAGTAAATTTATTTTTACTATCTAATATCTATATAATAAGTTCCATGAATTTGATAAATTGTACGCAGTACCTACGTTTTTTACGCATAAAGTGTTACCCTAATGTCAGCTACATGCAAACATATTTATTTGTTACACGTGGAAAAAAAACCTATAGCTGGTTAATATATCAACATCATGATTCTTAATGAAAATGTATTTTACTTAAATAACAAAATATATTATATAAAACTAAAAAAAAATAAGATTGCCAGTTATCCAGTTATATGTTTTGAAATTTTCATTAATTATTTGTAAATCTGCATTTAACAAATTTTAAAGATATATTACAAGAGAATACCTACGCAATTTTTTTTTTTTACTGTCAATAATATTGAGCCAAGCAAGAAACCATACATTTTGAGTTCAATGTCAAATTAATAAAACCGCGAGTTGCAGTCAAGTACAGTATTATAAATTAGTCTTATTTAAAGCCAATTTATTAAATACAACAATCGTAAAAGACCTGACATGGTATCATATTTTATATTAAGCACTGTAATTAACCGAGAATTTTACGATTTTCATGAATAATATGTTAATAATTTTAATAATTCTGCATAAGTACTAATAATAACAGTTTTAAAATGTTATCATAAAATATAGGTTGAAATAAAAACTATAGGAGAATGTTTTTTGAGGTACGTAATAGTAAGTACATATAAGCAAAACAAAATATGTGATTTCAGAATGGAAGATCGACTGTCCAGCACCGACCATAGCTGGTTCAAATATTTTCCAAATGCAATAAAAGCTGTGTTGACCTGTCAGAGTCAGTAAGTTATCTACCATTTTAAGTTGTTTTTTATGGGAATTAAACGATTTCCTATACCGGGTGATTCTTTTATCGAACAACACTATTATTTCAAAAAGTGTAAGTTTTTTTGAAAATATTTTTTTACATACTTTCAAGTCGCTTATAAAACAACGTTTTTCTTAAAAAATTATATTTTTAAATATTTTTTATCCTTATAATTTTTTAAGTTTTTTACTTTTTTGAATGACAACATAGGGTTTTAA
>NC_042494.1:56045170-56091328 GCF_005508785.2 Acyrthosiphon pisum
AGTTATAACTTATAAATATTCAAAGTTTAGATGAGCGGAGAAGTTGACAAACATTTCGCGGGGTAACCCCGTACCACTCCACTCCGCTCATCTAAACTTTGAATATTTATAACTCATAAACTACTCGTCCCAAATTCGATTTTCATGTATCAAAATATAAAGAAAAATATTTTGCTTTGGAATAAAAATTAAAACCCTATGTTGTCATTCAAAAAAGTAAAAAACTTAAAAAATTATAAGGATAAAAAATATTTAAAAATATAATTTTTTAAGAAAAACGTTGTTTTATAAGCGACTTGAAAGTATGTAAAAAAATATTTAAAAAAAAACTTACACTTTTTGAAATAATGAGTGTTGTTTGATAAAGGAATCACCCTGTATACTGGATGTAGTATATTAAATTGAGTGGTTCTTTTAAGTTATTACAGTGAAAACCAGGGAACTCACCCTGCTGTATAGAATGTGTCGATTTTACCTCGTCATTGTACATGAAAAATAATTCTGAGCTTATAGGTAGTCAGTGTATCAACATAATATATTATATTACTGATAATATTTTATTTTATTTTATATTTATATTGCTATTATTAATTTATTTTATTAGGTATTAGTAATATTGACATATTAATATATTTTATAGTACCTGGGTTGAATTAATTTTTGCCAAAAACCTTGCATTTTATTTCATGATTATTAATTAATCAAATACACTTAGTGTATTATATTTGTATCATATTATGTCATTGTTATAAGCTTTTGAGCCAATTGTCCCTATTGTCTCAGCTAATAGTCCCTTAAATATGATTTAGTGGTCCGTGATTGGTCCATTACATTTTATTGAGCATATAAATCAATCAATTTTTCATGCAATCTGCCATAATTATTTTGAAATTGTCATTGTGTATTGAAATTTATAATTTAAGTGTAAGTGAATTGTTACAAGCTTATACGATCAATATTTTTTTAATTCAACAAAATAACTTAATGGTTTTAGATTAAATTATGATATATTATGTTTGATACTTTGATTATGACAAATTAATATATTTTTATTTCCTACAAATAAATTTTTTTTTCAAATTTTTGTCATTTTAACGAATTTCGTAAAAACTTGAATTTAAAAACTTATAAAAATGTGTGGGGGAGTCGCATTTTTCTTTCTAGTAAATGTTAATATGAATATTTGGTGGGGATTTCTAGTCTTTACTTAGAGTATTAGTTTTTGAGTTTGAACAAACATCCATATCGATTTAGGTAAAAAATAGGTACTGGTTTTCCTGATTATTTTGATTAATACTATGCATTTTTACTTTTTTTAAAAAAAATACATCAAAGTTGTAATTTTAAAGCCATTTTACTGTTCCAAAAAGTGATGAAAGACAAAAATATAATATATAAAAATACATGATTATTATAAAATCAATACTTTTCTCGTTCCTCTCAGAAATCTAAAACTAATTAACTGAAAAAGTATAATTGATTAAGTATTTAAAAAAAAAAATTGTTAGATAATAATATAAAGTCATTATAAACCAACATTTTTGAAATTATTTTGTAGTTAAAAATGCATAAAAATTTTGACTTATGCATAACATGTTGCTAAAAGTTAAATACAAGTTTCCTCAAATGTTTTTCTTACAGAAATCTAAAAATATTTTTATACACATTTCAACATTTGGAGTTCAAAATTGTTCAGAAACATCAGAACTATATATTTAAATGAAAAATAAAAATTGTTCATGAACTGTTTTAGTTATTTCGATGTACCTACTTATTTAATTCAAGAAATATTAATCGTAGCCCATATAGGGACTTGAAACTTATTGCGATTACCTATAATATTATCATTTTCCATAGATCATGAAATGTTCAAAATAATATTTAAACTAATTTCAATTTATTTACACCACAAAACTAAGTATACAACGTATTTACTGTACGTAGATATCGATGTATTAGTTAATAACCATTTTATATATATTATATTTTATATTATATTTCAAATGATAATATTATAGTAGGTATATAATATATATAGTATTTTAATAATTATTAATTTTATGTTACCCATATAGGTACCTACCACCTACGTGATGTTTTGGGCAATTCTTAATTCAACCTACCGTAATACTATAATATGGGTACCTATATATTATTATGTACCTACCACCTACGTATTGTTATTTATTATATTCTGTTGTATTACCATTGATTTTACTAGGTATATTAAAATTAGATCTTTTATTGTATGTTTACTGAACTTCTATTATATGACATACGCTCAGCACCCATTAATACAATAGTGATATTTTGGATAATAAATTCTGAATTTACGTTACAGATTGGACTTGGGTTTTTGTTTTGGGGTGCTGGTCTGACTAGCTGTGAAAATATCACTATCCATAGATAACTTTGAATATAAAAATTATTTATTCTTTAAACAGTACTAATGTAAACATGATTTTATTCATAATAGGAATATTATGAAGACAGCTCAAGATATTGCATATGTCATCTGTTACTTTAAACCTGACATGACATCGTACCAGCAAATGCTTGTACTATGTTGGGTGAAGACCAAGAATATGTTTTTCTATGAAACTGCATCGATAATTTCATTTGTGTTATGGCTGTTAAACTACAGTTGGTGGTTGGCGAGATTTTCAATAGAAAAATGTAATATTGCGTTAAACACAATCGATAAAAAACCGAATTGGATTGAATCAGAAGTCGATGGTCCCAAAAGATGTGAAGTTAAATGTGAAGTACTATACGACCCGGGACTTGAGTCAACTTTCATGGACGTGGTTTTTATACATGGACTTAGGGGTGACAAACTTAAGACATGGAAACAAGGTGTGTGGAAACAAGTGGATCAGAAACCTGAGCCCGTGGTTGTCAGGAATTCCGGATTATCCACGATGAATAAATTTGAAAGATTGGCTATCGGTAATGAGATCAAAGAGTTTACTAATTGTTGGCCCAGAGATTGGTTGCCACTGGATTGTCCATATGTCCGTGTTATAACCATCAGCTACAGTACAGACCCTTATTTGTGGAGACCTATATGGTTAAGCAAACCAGTTAGGTAAGACATACTTAATACAATAATCTATGAAAAAATGCTCCTCTTTCAACTTTGAGAGTGGTTTTTGGTAGAAAATGAGACTACATTTTTGTGGGTTAAAAGGAAAAATAAATTCACAGCATTTTCAAAATAATTTGAAATATCAAAATTCTTAGGCAAAACTAGTTTTTAGAAAAATCTGGCAACTTTCAACAAGTGTATTTTATATAATATAATATTATATTTTATATAAACAGCATTTTTCAGACATCGTTTTTAAAATATTTTTCCTATTTGTATGCTATTTATGGACGTATTGTGATGTTTTAAATTTTTTAAGTTAATTTTAGATTTGTGCATGATACAACTTTCTTTTGACAGTTAAAAGCATATAGATATTCACAGGTAAATTATACGATTTATCTTTTAAATGATTTTTGTTAATTTGCTGTAATTCGAAAGAAAAATATTAAAAATTTATATTTATAAATTTATAATACAGTAGTTATTGTAGAAACATTAAACATTATACTGTCGAGTCTCAGATGTCTCGATAACTTGAATTTTTTTCTTGCCCCTTGAAGGGTTTTCAGTAGTGTTTAAGATTTATAACTCCAAAAATAGGTACATAAATAGAAATTAATTTTTATTCCCTTGAGATTCGAGTTATCTATCAACCATCATCATTTTGATTATCACAATGACATTATTTAAATATTTAGTTTAATTTTCAACTATTATTGGTTAGGCGATCTTGATTCATAGGCAATGCTCCCTAGTTTGGTTTTATGTGTGCTTACCTCTAACACTAAATTAAAAATAGGATCTAACGTCTACATAGAAAACATAGATTCAAATGTTTTCATTTGATTTAAGATTCCATAATAGTATATACCTCTGACTCTTACGTCGGATTGTCTAGTATTGTCACAAATTTCAGCTATTGCAAGTAATAATGCAGCGTAATTTTTTTTAATAGCACTCACCGTTTTCGTGCGGCAAACCCATGTAGTCGTAGATACTGACTTTAATGTTTTAAGTTTTATATTGATGGTACTTTCAGTTTTTTTTTCAAAATAGCATGCATGTAGTACAACTTGCTTCGATAAATGAGTACTAGGTATATGACTTGAAAATGTTCAAAAAAATTAAATCTTACCTTATTTTATTTTCAACTGAAACTACGAGTACTAATATTAAATTACAATGTCCATATAGCAATGATTAAATAACGATTTTTCATTTTTCTCTTTAAATCATCCTTGAACCCCTGATAAACTTCCAGACATTTTTGATGCTTCATCAAAGCGCACAGAAACAACTGATTCTCATTTTATATCATAATCATTGATACCATCCTGTAGTAAAAGTTAAAACTACTATTCTTTTCATTTTTTCCATCAAATGGACGTCCTCCAATATCTAAGCAAAGAGTTATGTCTATTAGACTATTATTCATTAATTGTCTACTTTTCAACCTTTGTAATTATTTTTTGTGATCGAGTTTGTTCTTTTTTTTTTATCTAAAACTATGTCAGTAGGCTTAGTTTGCGAAAATTATGATAATGAGTTAGCACTATTTAAGTAAGTCTTAGATGTTAGATGGTCACAACAAAAGGTACCATCTAACCTGTGGTATGTTACGTAGCTTAGTAATTATAAATAATTTATGAGCATATATGATAAATGATAATAATATAATCACTAATTAATAAATAGGTAACTCAAATAACAATAAAATTGTCTATAATTTATGTGCATCAATAAAATAAGATTACAAAATTACAAAATATAAAACAAATAATCAAAATCTATAGGTAGATACTGAGTGCAGGCCACGCGACTTTTTTTTACCCGGCCATGATTTTGTTGGAGGCACAATACGCCGGCGGGGGGGGGAGTTCTCACCCGGTCCCTACCGTAAACACGCCTAAGACGCAATAAATAGTAATTTTATTATATATTATTATATCCCATCTAGACTCACTGCACGTATTATTAAGATTTAATAATAATATTTTAACACGGCGTTGTGTATAGGCTATTCAGGTACACAACTATATCATCTAATATAGTCTAATTTCTTCCTATTTTGTACTGGTTGTTAAAATTAAAATGTGTTAAAATGTGCATCCAGTGAGTTGTTTTTACTTTTCAAATACATTTTCGGTATGGACATACCTACCACGTGAAAATGTATGACAGTAATGTATTTATTATAGAACAAAGAACTAATAACAATAATAATATAATAATTGGTGCATGGCAAAATGTTGTCGTTTGTACCAATTACCTATAACCACAGTCCAGGGGGCAAGTTTATTCAACTAATCGTTTAATTGTGAAAATGATAAATTACAAGTTTACTTACCTAAAATTTCGATCAACGTATCTAAATATATGTATTTCTTTCCGTGTGTATGTATTCAAACTCCTTCTAAAACGGCTGCATCCATTTTGATAAAAAAATTTGTGTGTGCTTGAGTGGGTCCTTGAATAGTTTAGATTCACAATTGGACCAATCTGGGGAGGTGCTCCAACAGGGATTTTGATATTTACGATGGAAATGTTTGTTTATAAATCGTCATTATTGATTATAGGAGAAATATTATAGCAGAAATTTGTATTTATTTATCATTGGTTGCCATTGGTTATTCGGGCAGGTCCGGTACAAGCATGCATCAAATCGAATTTTCGCACATTGCCTACCAAGGTGACCGAGTAGTGAATTGCACTTATAGCAGGTGGATTGCCTTACAGGGTGGCTGAGCACTTATTGCAGCAAGTTACATCCAAAAGGAGTCGAACAATCACAATATTTTTAAGAGTTGTCTTCTTTTACATCCACTGAGACCTCACACCTCAAATTTGTATACAGTGTACATAAAACAGTATTGAAGTCATAGTTGATGATCCCGGATTTTTAGGAGTATTTAATATTTATATATTAATATATTTTGGGGGGTTATTTTATTTTATTTTTACGGACAAATCGGCGTAATTGTACCTAGCTTTGTGGAATAATTCGCATATAATATAACCTGCAAGGCTGCAACCAAAGGCAACCAACAAAAAAAAAGTTTCGATTTCCCACGTGAATCTTAAGATCCCTGTTTTACCACCTCTTTAAAAAGCGAATATCAGAAAATCCTTTTTCATTGCATATCTAGATCATTAGAACCACTAAATATTCCAAATATCAAGTTCGTACGTTTTGTATTTTAAAAACAATATTGTATAATTAGTTAAGATATTACTTGATAGATGGCGCTACTGTTGTATTCTTACAACCCCTTATTTTCCCCTTTAGGGATTGAATTTCCAAAAATCCTTTCTTAGTTGAAGCCTACGTCACAATGTCTCTCTATATGCCAAATTTCAGGCAGATCTGTCCGGTGGTTCCGGCTAGGCGCTGATGAATCACACAGGACAAGTCATTTTATATATATAGATAGATAGATAGAACATAGATATTCAGTCAGTGTTGGTTATATTGTATTATAATACACCATAATATATTATTACTCTAATTATTATAGTTATTTAAATTGTTGTATTTTTTACAGAACAACTATGAAAGATAGAGGATTGGAGATGATATCACTTCTAAGAAATTTGCATGTCGGACAGCATCCCATTACGTGGGTTGGTCATTCTAAAGGGGGATTGTTCATAAAACAAATATTAGTTCATGGTAAACATTTAATTGATTCAGCATAAGATGGATAAACCTAAGATTAATGTGTTTTTCAAAGGTATATAAATGTTATTGTTACAGCTAATGAAAACCAGGAAACTCACAAAATCATAACCAATACCAGGGGGATATTATTTTATAGTGTTCCCCATAACGGATCTCCTTTAGCCAATATAAAACTACCATTGTTTCAACGATCAATTGAATTACAAGAGTTAGTAAATGGTACAGTAGGTACATGATATAATAAACTTTGGAATGATTAATAATGGTTTTAAATTTCTGTTACAGACACACAAGTAATACAAAAACTTCAGAAAACATTTCATGAAATGATGAACGTTAATAGACAAATTCAAGTGAAGAGTTTTATTGAAACCAAATTGACACTTATGAAACTTATTTATTTAAGGATTGTTTCTATACAGTCTGCAGGTACGTCTCTACATATTTGAATGTTTATGAAGCAATAATAAAAACATAAAATTTAGTTCAAGATAAAATAAATATCTTCCTATATTATCGTCAGTGGCATGTCTAAGAATTTTCAATTGAGGGGGGATGTTATAAGTAACGTTTAAATTAATTGTGGTGGTAGTACCAAAGACATAAATAAGGGGATTTAAGGGATAATGGGTGTGGGATATAACCCCCTACTGATTATAGTATATATTATTTAATCAAAAATTAACTTTTTTTTTTATATTTTATATTAAGATCCAGGATTTGGAGATTTATATGGTGTTCCGTTGGATCATCGAAATATTTGCAAACCAAAAAATCGGTAAGAACTGCAATAAAGTTAGATTTTAAAATATATAATATTATAAAGTATAAAAACATATAAGTAATTTAAGATTATTTTAACCATCTACCATTTTGGTAAACACTAAGCACTTATAAAATACTTATATAGTAATACATTTTACAGGAATTGTTTTCTATATCAAGAGCTAGTTAATATGATACAATCATTAAAGCAATCAACAGTCGAAGAAACGGTGTAAAGATAAAAAAAAATATATTAAACATATAAAAAGTAAAGAAGAGATCATTATAATATGTCATAAATACCAATATGTCAGATACAATCAATTATAAACTATAATTATTCAACAATATTTTTAATATAAAACAAAACCATTAGTTCAAAATAATACATTAATATTTTTTGGTGAGTTATAAACAATACAATATAATTAAAAATTATTCATATTAATTTTTGCTAATCTCTATTCCAATTAACTACTGTATGCAGCAACGGTTTTTATTACAGCTAATGTTTTTTGATAAACAAATGACAATCTGTAAAAACAATAAATTATTGTTATATTGGTTAAAACAAATTGTCTTTAATTATTTTTATGTCAACACAATCTATGAGTGCTTTATGGAAAGAAAAAATAAATATTATTTTATTTTAAAGACGGCCACTAACCACTAATTTCTGTTCTAAGCCATGGGTGCCATTGAGGGTGCTTGGGGAGCTATGCCCCCCATTTTCATCCATAAACCCCAGTTTTTTAATCATATTTTAGTTTAAAATATCATATATCAGAATTTGTGATGCTAACATAACCTAACTTAGCTCCCTCTCCACCAGAAAAAATTCCCTAGTTGCGCTTATGTTTTAAGGCACCATTTAAACCACTTTATATAAAACAATTCTACAAAAAATATTGGATTTTGAGTTATACACTTATACATAATGACTTTTAACTTAGTACAAATAAATTATAATTACAAACAATATTTTATACTTACTTAGAGTCGGCTTTGCAGATGGACATATGGTTTAATGGCAACTCGTAAAGCTCACCCACCGATGGATCTAAATAAAACAATGTTTTAAATTTATATAAAATAAGACTAAAAAATGTTTAATTTATAAATTACTAAGGTGTAAAACATGTATTATTTAGTAAAATATACATATCTATTTACATATTATGCTCCATTAAATAACAATGATTATGAATTGCATGACAACCCTTATTGTGAGTAATATTATAGAATTATATAGGTATAACACAAATATGATTAAAGAACTATACCTACATTTAATATTAATCTTGAGTAGCAGGCACATATTCAAGGGGCGGTGGGGGTGATCGCAAAGTTAAGAAAATATATAAAATGTCTATACTTATATAATATAAAAATTTGACCAATGTATATTTATTGAAATTTATGATTTATCACAATTTTAAAATGTAATTTCACTAAGCAACACCAGTATACTATCACAAAGGTAAGTGAAGTTAGGCAGTGGCTTATATGGGGATATGGTGATCATACAACCCCCCCTCCCCACCGGAGACCAAATGTTGTACACAATACAACATGTATAATATAATGATATGAATATATGTTACACATTGTGTATACTGAATGTCTATTAAAATCTTTATATCCTACCCACCCTCCCACAACGTGAAAAAATCTTAGATACGCGCTACTGAAGCGAGGTGAGTTTTTAATCACAGTTTTTGATAGGTATCCCATCTATGTTTTCGTTAGGTATCATACATTATTTGCGACTTATATTAATTTGTCTTAATCTAAGAAATTGGAGCATATTTGCTTTCAATTAAATTAAACTACACTCGTTTTTAAGCTATCTAAATATTTTCCATGATTCATTTATTTCTATAGGAAAATTGTTTAGTTGTTACGTTATATTATATTTATAAAATAATGAAGATTACCAGCTGCATCTTTAGGTACGCATAGTATAGGTACTTTCAAAGCAGTAAATTCTGTTGGAAGGCTTTCAGCAAAAGTAACAATCTTCATTGGATTATCTTTTAAACATTCTAGAAAATCGTTATGGAGGGATACTAACTTAGGTGAATCTATAAAAAAAAAAAAACAATCAACAAATTATATTAAAATTGATTAATAAAAGTTAAAATACCAGTTCTTAGTTCATCCACTTCTACTGATGGCCATAAAAAGAATCGATATGCACTGTTTAATGTAGCTAATGGTGACCCATGATGCGGTGTACTAAAAAAGAATACAGATCTTGTCTTCTCAAAAAGTTTTCTCACATTTGGATCATTGCTGTTACTTGCTATAATAATTTTTTAAAACATTTAATTTGCATTTATATTTTCTTACAAGTAGAGAATTTACCTGTAACCAACATATTTTTTACTAAAAGACCACCCATAGAATGAGCCAAAAAAATTATTGGTCGGTCTCCAATACCAATAGCTAGTAACTGATGCATCAATTTGTCTGTGCGCCCTTCGAGTGTACGATGACTAAGGACACACACAATTTTTAAATAGTCATCAAGAGACAAGTTTGAAAATCATACTTTTTTTGTTTTAAAGGACAAGATGGCAACCACTCAGATAATGTTGTACTATAATCAACACCAATAACCCGAAGACCTTCTTCATCAGTGGGTAACCAATCAGACGGCCAACATTGACTATAACCTTCATTGAGAGCAGTTTGTCGTACAGTGGAATTATTCCTTTTGAGAAACAGTTATATGTAATACAATTTAATATCATTGTAAAAATAAAATATTACCCTTGTAATGAGTAAGGCCCATTTCCTTTAACATTTTCTCTATGTGGTATGTCGTTCAAAACAAACTCAAAATCACTTCCAATCAGGTCCCATTCTCTAGCTTTGACTTCTTTGTAACTATCCAAATAGTTTTGCATATCTTCACCAACTGGTCCTTTTAGTGTAGTAGTATTTGATGAGTTATGAGATTCATTCTTATTATTCATATCTATTATTAAAATAGTAATACTATAGTATAACTTTAACTACAGGTAAAAATTAAGATTATTACATTGAACTAAAAATATACAATAATATAATATATTCCCAAAAATGATCAACAAGATGGTAAAAAAAAAAAAACTGAATTAATAAAATATACTATTTTTTTTTATATATATAAAACAGGTTTGAGCCGAAAACAATTATCAAGAATAAGGAGGTAAACCATTAATGAGTATATATAAACAAATATGTAAGGG
Organism: Acyrthosiphon pisum; assembly: GCF_005508785.2. Classification (NCBI taxonomy): domain Eukaryota; kingdom Metazoa; phylum Arthropoda; class Insecta; order Hemiptera; family Aphididae; genus Acyrthosiphon; species Acyrthosiphon pisum. The sequence continues at coordinate 56,055,942 of NC_042494.1, forward strand.
ACATACAGCCAGATCACTGTAGACGTCGGATTTTTATGATTTTACATATGTGTTCCTAGTGTATACAGTTAAATGGGAGTAAGATATCATAATTATTCACGAAACACAGAATTCCTAGGAAAAAAAGCATATTTTTGGGGTTAGAAAATATTCAATAAGTCGGAGAATATTTTATAAATATTTTTAATTTTGATAATTTTATTTTTGTCAATATTTTGAAAAACATGTTATACCTAGGTACACCCTGTAAAAAAGCATTTAATGTTTATTAAAACTAACTTTCATCGAATTGTTACAACTATCAACATTTTGGAAAAATAAAATACGCCCTTAGTTGATATGATGAATATTATCAAAAATACTTTTACACAATTTGAGCAGATACCAAGAAAAAAAGGAAAAACAAAAAAACCAAGGATACAAATATTTGAAAAATATTCGACAAGTTCTTAGTGGAAAGAACACATTACAACTTCCGGAAAACTATTCACCGACTATAGTAGTCGACTTGTGATATTCTCCAGTGACATTGGTTGATGTCGAGTTGTCCTTCAGCATACACAAAAACATTCTCACAAATCGTCGTACTAAAATGACTCAGGAACATATAGAAAAATATATACGTAGTTATTCATTATTATTGTAAAATAAATTAAATTTAAAATGTTATTGTAAACCAAATTAATAATAAAATTTAAACTGAATTTGTTTAATAATCTTTTTTTTTTTATATATAGAAATAATATTTAGCATTTTTAAGGATATAAAACTTACCTGGTATTTTAAAAGAATATTAAAAGAATATATTGCCTATTTTAAACAACATAAAACCATAATATTTTAAAGATTTTATAAGAATATAAATCCGACCTCTACAGATAAGTAACCTAAAGAAATCAATATTTGTGGAGGTGGGTAACCCAGGCACCCCAATAATAATATTAATAATATTATATTATATTTACCAAAAAGGCCAAGAGGTTCATTAATATGTAGATCTTTTTCACGCCATGAAAAGCTAACACCACCTAATAGGCCATGTACAAGAACAACATCAATTTTAGCATCTTTATTGTATCTATTTTTTGGATACAATAATACTGTTTGCTTTCCAAACATATAATTTCCGTTGATTGGATCTTCATCATCCATATTTAATAATGTTCGGTTGGCCCATGACTGAATTCTAAAATTTTTGTGATTCTTCCATTCAAACAAAATACTGATCCATCCTTAATCATTTATAAATAAGTTAAAATCATGTATAGCAATATTAACAGTTAATAGAATAAATAATAAATATTGAATAGTTTTTCTAATTTTTTATACTGTGGTGATAATAAAAGATGATATTTACTTTGTACATCTATAATAAATATCTATTGAAACAATATTCGTTAGACTATACCGGTTGAGAAAATGTCTTGGATAAGATCTTTGTTTAAAGAAGCGACTGACAACAATTTTCCGATTTCTTCTGCTACTTGTTCATCGTGTTTTAAATACTGATATATTGCCATTAAAATTTGAAGACCTCCCAATTTTACCATAGCTGCATAACATAATTTAATCAATTTTAAATTTTAATTATTATAATAAATAGGTTTGATTTAAAATACTTACCAGTAACATTTGTTTCATTGTTACAATGGTGTCGTAAAGCATTTATGCTTAACTGTAATATATTATCATTGTCTATTTGCATACTTCCAAAATCTGGCGGTACATCTTCCAAGTGATAATAGTCATGCTGTTTACCCTAATAAAAATAAATAAGTATTAAGTAACAAAATATAACTAAAAATAAATAAAAATAAAAATATTAAATGTCAAATACATGGTTTTGCTTACTTTAAATGCATATGCCATAAAGTATGATAAACATTTGTGTTCATTTAATTCATTTAATTTAATTAACAAATCACGGATTTTGTATAATATTTCCTAAATCAAAATTAATTAATTATTATTCAAGGAAAATAAAAAAATTATTATTATTAATATTATTTATACATCTTTTGTCCAGCTTAAATTTCTAGGTGGTAAGAAGAATTTAGGATTAGCATTAGTTGATCGAGCCAAACCGACCAAAGTATGTGCTTCACTCATTTGCGCTAAATGTTGGAAATCTGAATCTAAAATAAAACAAAATTTAGCTAAAGATAATAATGCAAAATAAACATTTATTTTACGAGTTTATATTTACTTTTTAGATGATCAGTCATTGTGGTCAATTGTGAAGTGGCTACCCAGGATAATTTAGAATTTTTGTACTTGTTGGTTATTTCCAAAAGTTTCCAAGCCTTTTTATGTTTGAAATCATTCCATTTTTGTAAAAAAAATACCGGAGGATTTGTTGGCTGTATTATACTGTTACTATCAATAATTTGATACTCATCGAGTTCTGTACAAATAATTATATAAGATTAGAACCAATCTAAAATTACATTTCAAAATGAACCTAAGTATACAAAACACATAACAGTATTGTATTTTACACAGAATAATATTTGTATACTTCAATGTTCAATATTAAAGCTAGATATTAGTTTTATCTATTGTAAAACCTCATATTGAATTGGATTAAATTGTTAAAATATTTATTAAGAATTATTTATAACATGAAAATATATGAGAAATAATTAAAATCATCAAATGACAACAGTATTAAACAAATAAAAAAGGTAACTAATATTGAATTGTACCTATTCCTTCCAATTGCTAAATTAATTAAGAGGTATATACACATTGGACATCACAAATAAATTATAAAAATTATACTTTGATGATTTAAAGGCATCACTAGTACATCATGTACTTTTCTTATTGCCTGTATATTTGTAGGATAGGTAACTAAAGATAACTAGGTATTTAGATCGAGTTTGTGCCACCGATAGAAAATTAAATTTATTTTTACAAATGAAATGCTAAAAACATAGTTATTCAATATTTAGTAAAGGTATTAGGCACTGCTCTAGTCATAAAAAGCAGAAGATATACTTCAATGTATACCTTACTTAGATTTTTGTGTATTAATGGCACAGACAACCTATAATGTAGATGTATGGTACTTATGTACAACATAATACAAGGGTGTTTTGATATATGAGCTGACAGTAATTTTACAATATTCCTTAAATGCTCTCCAGAAGTATATAGATTCAGGTTTTATCTATGTCCGATTCTTAATTGAAATCATAAAAGTAGAAGTGAAATTTACACAAGAAGACCATCTGATGATAAATGGCATCTACTATAGTCCACAGCAGTACAACATAAATGGTATTTAGTACACAAAGTTTACCAGTGAATGTGGCTTGGTCGACAAATATATATTCTGGAGCTTTGTAGTTCAACAGCATTGGATCTTTTTGTACGCAACGTTCAATGGTCAAAACAGTCTCGTGAAACTCGTATGCCAGCCATCCCAGACTGCCAGTTACCACACAATAAGCTATGGACTCGGCAAACAAACGTATGTGGTTGCGATTTTCTGACACACTGTTGGACAGTTTGGCCAGCTTTTTGCGTAACTTACTGAATGGTATTAATCTAAACATGAATGATCCCGTCATGTTCAATGGTTTTCAGCAAAGACCTGAGACTGATTGAACATCGCCATCAATCTGACGTCGTCCAGTGTCTACAGTGTAGACCGTGTAAAGTGTTCTGTGCAGCTTCAAGCTAATGAGTATAACAATAGGTATAACATTTATCATTTATCATTACATTTATCACTGAACAATGTGATGTAAACGATCAAACGAATATGATTCGCCTTTCCATGTCGTACGATTTTTAAGCAATAATGTTATTTGCTAACGGCATTCTGTAAACAATTCAATTGCCAATTTTTTCGTCAGACTTTTTTCAACTATCAAGAATATTTGCACTGATTCTAGTTGTTTATGTTTATCACAGTCCATCTGTTATGTTTACATTTGGACAGTAACGTTTACTTTGATAACACATTACACATCACCATAGATAATATATTATCTATGCACATAACGATTAAAGAATAAAGATAATCTATTATCTATATTCCGTATTGTTCTGTGCTGGACAGTGGACACTCGACAGTCACATCACAGACTCACACTTTGCATTTGTATATAGTATAATATACTATATTGTGCCAACTTGCAGTTGTCCAATACCCACTACTGAGTACTCAGCGGTCACACCACATTAAAATAATTACTTCTTTTCACTTGACGTAAAAAAGTAAATTTAATTTTCATTTGAACCTTCAAAAAGACGTTGATTTTATAGATATTGAATTTTTAAATCAACGAATTGTAAGTAAAAACTATTTTACTATTGTATACAATAATATTTATATTGGAATGGAACTCTTAAAAAAAATGTTAAGTAATAACTTCCATAAAACTAATTATTTGGGTTTCATCGAGTGTTCTCGGAAAAATACATTAGGTAGTACCACCTTTTGGCCATATATTACAAAATGTTATGTGGCCCATAGGCGGACCCAGAGTTTTACATTTGAGTGTGCCCGGCCTTTTGTTTGTAGTTATTTTTTTTTATCTATATATATATATATAAATTAATGTAGAAATAAAATATTTTAAATTTCAAGTATGCGACACTAGTTTACTAACCAATACTTTTTTTTTTTATTTAAAAAAACATATATTTACAATCTATTTTACAATAATCAGTAAGTATGATGACAAAGTTTATATAACATTATAAAAATATTCGAATAGGAAGACCCTCAGTAGTGTCACCTGACCAGAGATGACTAACCAATACTATAACTTATTGTATACTATTTACCTATTGGTAGCTTATTGGTGATAACAATGTACTTTTTATTTTTTTTTATTAAAGAAATCAAAAGAAATGGTCACAAATTTACAAGTTTAAACAAATACAGTTTTAATTACCTACCTCAGAGTACCTTAGAGTATATTCCTAATAATTGTTATGTATATAATTTAAACTACAATCAATATGATTTTAAGGGGGCTGGAGCTTGATTCATTTTCGTTAGAAAACATACCTCACGATTTCAATCACTACGCCCAATGTAATGTTCTGATATTAATTTTGAAAGCAGATTTGAATTTTTCACTAAATTATCTATGCTTTGACGATTTTATTTTTCTGATTTTTATTTTTGTTTTACTTGGAAATTTACCAACAAAAAGAGTAAAAATAGATCATATTCATAATTCAAATTTAAATATATTGATATAGAATATGAAAAATGTGCCACAGTATAAATACAGATAAAATTTAGAGGAGAATTTAATTCTGATTTCAAAATAGCCTACTGAGCGTAATGATTGAAGTCACTGGCATTTTTTTTTTTCAAATTTTTGTAATTTTATTAAGTAATATTTTGTTGACTTGTGGGTAAATTGAAGCGTAGGTAAAATTACAGACGTACATATCTGGTCACTATGATGCCTCTATGCAACGTGATCGGTACTATATAAATTACGCACACTAATTTACTTTCAACATATTCACAAGACCCGGCCATATAAACTGAAATATAACCTAGTTTTTACTCCTTAGAATGGATTACGCTCCAGCCCCCTTAATATTACATACTTATTACTTATTAGATAATATTTTAATTTATAATTTCACAATAATAATATTAATAAATATATATTTTATACGAGCAGCGGCCCACCGGGAAATTTCCCGGTATCCAGGTCGTCCAGTCCGCCACTGGGCCACTGAAAATAATGTAATGACGAGGTGCCACTATGTGTATAATACTATAATGTTTATGCCTAAAATATAGTATATGTAATATGAAAAGCAGAAAGATTTAATAACAACATTTTTAGTTTAGAGTTTTGTTTGAAGATAAATATTTTAAATTTTCCAAAAGATACTTTTAGTGCTTACCATGTGGATGTATTAACTATTAAGATTTTTTTTTTTTTTTATAAAAATATGTTCTGAAGATTTAGTTACTAAGCATAATAAATCTTATGATTTGTCTAAACTTCATAAAATTTAATAGAAGTTATGAAATTATTAAGTTTTTCCATTTTATGAGAAAGTGTACTTTTTAGTGAACACCTACTATTATTTCAGTAGATGTTATCATTCAATTTTAAAAAGTAATTGATATCTGGTATAACATTGAACTATTTATTAAAGTTTATTTTGTAATGCTTGAAAATAATTTTTATTTGTTTATAATAAAACTGTATAATGTGATAATCAAATTTAATTTACCTATTATATGAAGTATACATTAGTAATATATTATATTATATCAAAAAAAACTTAAATTGAGATTACAGATGCGATGGAGGTACTTGAGTCATTCTATAAGGAAGTATTCAAAAGATGCCAATGGATTTCAAGTCGGCATTGTAGGTGCTGGCCCTGCAGGGTTTTATTGTGCACAACAGCTACTAAAAGTAATATAAAATTCATATTAATATTTAAACATTTTTCTTATATTCATTACGTTTTAGAAAATTCCTGGCTGTCAGATTGATATATATGAAAGATTGCCAGTTCCATTTGGACTTGTGCGTTATGGTGTAGCTCCTGATCATCCAGAAGTAAAAAATGTTATAAACACATTTACTAAAACTGCATCAAATGAAAATATACGATTTATAGGAAATGTTTCACTTGGCTGTCATATTACATTAGCCCAACTTAAACATTCATATAATGCCGTAGTATTAGTAAGTTTCAATAATGTGTTAAGTCATGTGCCAGTTAAATAATATATTTATATCCCATATATTACTATGATAAAATGTTTATTATTTATTTAGGCTTATGGAGCAGACGAAGACAGAAAATTAAATATTGCTGGTGAAAATGTATCCAATGTTGTATCAGCTACAAAATTTATAGGATGGTATAATGGTTTGCCAGCAGATAAAAATATTAAAGTAGATTTGGATGTTGAACATGCTGTTATTGTAGGACAAGGAAATGTTGCTTTGGATGTTGCTAGAATATTATTATCACCTGTTGATGAACTTAGAGTTGGTACAGTTGATGTTTTTAATTGTAGCCTTAGTTAATTTAAATTAAATATATTTTTTTTTCAGAAAACGGACATCACCGAATATAGTTTAGAGGCTTTGACACAAAGTAAAGTAAAAAAAGTCACTCTTGTGGGTCGAAGAGGTCCATTACAAGTAGCATTTACAATTAAAGAATTAAGAGAAATGTTAAAATTACCTGGAGTGAGCACACATTTTTTTGAAAACCAAATGAATGATATAGATAAAGTCATTAATGGTAGTTTTTTTAAATAAATTAAAACTTATTTACTTATTTTATATTATATTATATTTTTTTATTTATATATTATATTTTATAATATGTAATTATTACAGATTTACCAAGACCTCGTAAACGGTTAATGCAACTTATGTATGATGCATCACAAAAAACAGAAGTTCGAAACAAATTGTTTGATATATTGTTCCTGAGAACACCTATCTCAATATTAGGTACATCAAAAATAGAAGGAATTGAACTGGCTGTAAACCATTTAGAAGGTGCAACAATTGTAATTTAGTTTTATAAATATTAATAATTCTTGACAAACAAAAATATTTTCAGGAGAAAGAGCAGTGGTTACAGATGAAAAGTATACATTAAAATGTGAATTGGCTTTTCGCAGTATTGGATATCGGAGTGTTCAAGCAGATCCCGACATACCTTTTGATAAAATGTCTTCAACAGTACCTCAAAGTACAGGTATAGTGATTAATTTTGATTGTTTGACTTTATATAATTAAACATATTTTACTTTCAAAGGTGTTTATAGTGTTGGTTGGTTATCTTCGGGACCCGTGGGAGTAATATTGTCGACTATGAGTAATGCTTTTCAAGCAGCTACGTTAATCGGTCAACATTTTGATAAAGGCTTGCTTGGTGAGCGAAAGCCAGGGTATGATTACATTTCGAAAATATTAGAAGATAAAGGTATCATCATATTAGCTTGAATAAAGTTTCCGGAATAGTCAATAGAAAAAAATAATTTAATTCCAAATATTTTTTTAGGCATAATTACTGTCGATTGGAATGGGTGGATGAAAATTGACAAAGTTGAAGTGGAAAGAGGAATAAAACATGGTAAACCTAGAGAAAAAATTGTAGATATTGACGAAATGTTACAAATTGGAGGAATACTAAAATAACACTTTAAATCATAATCAAAATCTAATTTATTGTAGAAATGTTTAGATAAATAAATATTATAAATGCTTCAAAATAGAAGTTTGAAATGTTAAATAAGTTATAAGTATAATATATTTAGGAAAAATAAATTACATTTTAGTTGAGTCAATTTTTTTTACCAATTTTACTGTGTATTAATTTTTATTTTATTTTAAATGTTAATATAGAAATTTATTTTTAATGATTGTTAATTTAAAAAGCTCTAAGTATTTTGAATTTTCTTATGTTAATATAAAACAAGATAACACATTATGTTTATTATTTTATAACATTATTAATTATTATTACTATATTATATTTAATTTCAAAGAGGAGTGGAATTATTTTTCAATGATATGTGTTTTTTTGTAGTTAAAATGTTTAGATTTTTAACTTTGGGGCTGGTTCTGGTAGCAATTTGGCTTTAATTGCTACTCTGAGAAGTAAAAAGTAATACATTTCCTGTATTTTAAAAATAATCGTGTAAATAAAATAAAATTAATGAAAATCTGTAAATTTTTACAAAAAAACCAATTTTTGACAAAATTTAATTTTGGGTTATAGTGGGTCATACAATTTCAAAATACATTGATAATTTTTATTTTTATCTATATTTAAATATGTTGTTAGTTTAGATCGTCTGATTTAAATTTTCTATGTTGTAGAACAGTAGGTGTTGACCCTGAGCTAAAACCTCATATTTTTAACTTAACCAAAACATACAAAAAATAATTAAATCTGCCCTATTATTATTTAATAAGTTGAGTAATATGCATATTCAAATTTGACGTGATTAAAATTGTAAGTTCATAAAGATAACATATTTAAATTCATAATTTATATAAATATAATAATATTGACCAATTGAATTTGATAATACTATAGCATTAAGGTGGTGTATACTATAGTAGTTATAAATCCAATCATTGCTTGTGATTAATGTATTTTTGGACTTCTAAGCTGAGTGATGAATGTATTGATTTTACAATGAAAAAAATTTTGTAAACTACAAAAAAAATGTATGAGCATCTGAAATTAAAATAAAGTTAAAAATTAGAAATTCATACAACATTTTTTATTTTTAACTAATCTTTGAAAATGTAATATAACCCATTTAAGTTTTCCTACATTAAATAAGAAAAGAAACCAGAACGTCAAATTAATTATTTTTCAACTAGATATTGGATATTACCCCAAAAATTAACAAATTCTCATACAAAAATTTTCTGATTTTGCCGTTGTTCAAAATCTAATAACTGTAGGTACTTGACATTTTCATCAAATGTTTATATTATCATTTTCTATACAAAATAGAATTTTAAAAATATTTTGACTTGTTTTTATATTATATTTATAGACATTTTAAATTTAAACTTTTTTTAGTTTTTTATTTTATAAATGTCCTGCTAAATGCCTGAATCCTAGTTCAAATTTTTCCCTCCTAAACTGTAAACAAAATAGGTAGTGTCATCACTGGGTGGCTTCTTCCGTCATATTACTCATGTTTCTTTAATACTCTTATCTAATTTGCTTATTGTTCTTTGAATAGATTGTAAATATCATGTAAAAAAAAAAAATAAATAAATGTCAATAGTCAATCTATAAACGTAATTACGTAAATACCTTGTTATAATAGCAGTTTATAAATATTAAAGATCCAATGACACGGTTTTTTTTTTGTTATAAGTCTGAAGTTCAAATTTTGACAAAATTTATCAAAATCTCAAAAATGATAAAAATTTTCAATTTTTATAGCTAAGGAATGAACATTTAAAACATAGTTTCTCATAAATAGTTGATAATATAACCAAAAAATATATAAACATTAAACATAGATATTTTGTCAGGCATTTTAAATTCAAATTTCGACGTAATTACATATTAAAACAATAAAACCTTAAACCAACGATTTTAGCTATTTTGTCGTTGGTAATTTAAAATTATTATTCGTTGGTATTTGCAACTTTTAGTGTAGGTGACCTATATTATTATATTTTATATGTAAGTACACAATGTCACAATGACATTTTCAAATGTAATTTTTTGGCAAAAACTAATTACACTTTCTGTAGTAGGTAGTATAGTAAATACTAATGCTTAATACGAAAATTAATTAGGTACCTACTTTATTCACAATAATATCATAAAATATAATTACCTACTTTATAATATTAGTGGTTGACAATCGTCTTCACCGCTCAGAATTGTTTCTCGTATGCGATGATTTAACATCAATGAATTCAAATTTAACACCATCCATTATGGTGACCCACAGAGTGATATCCACTTACCCGTTTTTTTTTTTTCATATAATAGGTATATATATCGGAAAAAGTGCCTTCAATGGTTGGTTCTTCCCTCAATTCACTCAAGTCACTACATTATATTATAGAAAAAACATCATTTATTTTATGCTTATTATACGAATATTGCATAGATTGTATAATTTCTTAATTAAAAAATATATATATATGGTAGTGTAATGAAGTGGCATCAATGGATGTGGTGGAGAGAGTAGATGCAAGATGGCGATAATTATAATGGTGGCTTAAGCCGTTGTCTGATTATTATTTTCATTCCAACGCTAAATAAAAATTCCAGAAACAAAACGATCACTCTTTAGTCTTTATCCTTGTTTTCTAAAGAACCTCTGATACTTAGTATTTTTATTTACTTCTTCAGCTACTTTATAGATGTAAATACTAAATAGTACCTAATGTTTTTAGTATTCTAATTTAATTTGTTCAGTGAGTTTCCATCATTAAAAAATAAATTCAATATTGTCACTTTTGAAAATGGATTTATATACATCGTACATAAATATCAACCACAATAGTAAAAAGTTGTGAGGTGAATTTTATTTTTAAAGACCGGTCTAAGTTTGAGCCCCTCTAGACAAATTGAATTTATTTAGAACCCCCACGTATTTTTCGCTAAAAACATAGGATATTATTTGTGCTTCGATATAAAATTATCTAAATTGTAAGATGATAATTATTATTGTCTTGGAACAAAATTGTATACGTGGAAATTAGTTTGCGAGGGTTTTTTTTTTAAAGTTATATGGGACTATGTGGAGAGCTATTATATGAGTTATAGGTATATTAAAACTTTTAACCACCCGTCCCCTCCTACAAAATATTGAAAACGCCACTGATGTAAAGTTCATATGATATATCATTAGAAATTAATACCTAGGTACCTAAATAGCAGGGATGGAAAACGTTTTTGATTTTTTCGTTTTTATTTATTGAATTAAAAAATATCGTTTTTGTTTAACGTTTTTAAACGTTTTTGATTATTAAGTTTTTGATTAATGGTTTTAAAAACGTTATTTTTCTATTGTTTCCAAATAACGTTTTTGATAAAATTGTTTTAATTTTTTATAATATTAACGCGAAATATAGAAATGCACTTAATTGATGCAGTTCTCATGCTGAATCAATTAAATGTTTACCATGAACTAATATTTGTTTTATGAACAATCCCCCTTTAGAATGACCTGCAACCCACGTAATGGGATGCTGTCTGACATGCGCATTTTTTAGAAGTGATATCATCTCCAATCATCTATCTTTCATAGTTGTTTTGTAAAAAATACAACAATTTAAATAACTATAATAATTAGAATAATAATATATTATGGTGTATTATAATACAATATAACCAACACTGAATATCTATGTTTAAGTTAAATACTTAAATACTTTTTTTGGCGATTATAAATGTTTTTTTAACGATTTATTTTGATACAAAATTACTATCAATTACTTTTTTTTTTAATAAAAAATAATATTATCTATCTGTATAGTCAAATACAATGGTAATAATATTATAATAAATACAAATTTACTTGGCTAGACAGTTTGTGTGAAATCCGGTTCAGTACTTTAACGGTAATAACTTAAAATGTAAAATAATATGATTTTTATATAAAGACATAAAGTCACAACATAATATTATAGTTTCAAACGTTATATTATTTTCTGATTACCAAAAGTAAATAGCTCAGTTCTCCATGCAATGAAGAAATTTTTTATAAACTTTAATAGCTACTAATAAATATATACATTTAATGGACAAAACTCTTATCTTTCATATTTTTAATTCTGCAGACTTCGGAAAATTAAAAGTTTACTTTTTATTAGTTTAATTTAACGTTATTGACTATTTACATAGTTAGTTTATTATTAATTACTTTATATATTGCCATATTGGTATCGAGAATCTTTACAGAAAAATTATTCACATAAAAATTTAATAAATATTTACGTTTGGTATTTACGCTTAGAGAGAATAAAATAAAACTAATATAGTTGGGTGAGGGCCATAACATTTAATCAGCTATATAAAATCTTAATGACTTAATTAAATAAAATTTATGTTTTATTATTATTATCGTCACAAATTCACAACAATAATAATTATATTATCAACTGAATAAAAATGTATAGACATAAATATCTTTGTTAAAAAAATAGTTTAATCGATAAAAATCAAAATTAAATTTTTGTCCTAGGCTAATGGCTATACAGTCTATTTATTTTAACACTACGATGTCTCATTATAAGTGTTATAGTACCTATTTGAAAAAATTTTTTTTATATTTATTTAAGTTATTATTACAAAACAAAAAATTTAAATATTATATTTATTATTTAATATTATAATATAGTTGTACTGCTAGTTACTACTATTATAATAGTTATATTAGTCAGTAGTTTTACTATACATTTTTGTCGTTATCGTTTTCTTAACATTTTTAAGAGGACGCTACACCCTCATGCCTCCGTCTTACAAATGTAAAACAGAATAAAACTGTTTTGCGTGGCTAAGAACCATTCAGACTGAAATCAAATCTAAACAACCAAATTTTCACACTATTAAGAGGAGAGCATTTACTGTGTAACGTGGTTTTTATATTTTCGATATCAGAACTAAAAAAAAAACAGTTATTCCATTTTAAGAAACTCGAAAATAATGAATTTTAAATATTAAGATATATTTGTGATATCGAAAAAAAATAAAATAGCGTTAAACAGTGAATGTTTTCCTTTAAGTAGTGTAAACATTTGGTAGCTTAGCTTGGACTACAATTTGAGCGGTTCTTACCCGCGAAAAACAATTTTTGCTATGTTTTACATTTGCATTGAGAAGGTGACATCACATGCGGGTGAAGCGTCCTTTTAATGACCTGCATATTCTATATTCCCAGCAGATTATTTTTCTTTGAATTTTTATGGAGGCATAAAAATTGAATTCCAGCGAGTGGTTAATTATTAGTTACCAACTAGTATTTAAACTTTGATTGGCGGAGTTGTAGTGATCCAATATTTTGAGGGGTACCTGGCCTGGTACCCTCATCTAAACATTGAATATGTATTCTATAATTATATTTTATGGAAAATAGTCAAATTTAAATATATAAAATGCTAGCAATAACGATAAAAAAATCTTTCTGATTTTTTTTCAATAATAAAATTTTATAATGACCTTAAGTTATGTTGAAAAATATTTTGAACAACGTCAACACTTTCCCAGATGGGTAATCGGTATGTACTGTTGAAAGAATCGTCCACCGACCACCATCCACCTATTACCTATATTATATGAAAGTATGGTAAATATTTATATAATCCCTACCATCTATACCTTTATAATATATACCTAATATTATGTGTATCGAAATTTGGTTTATAACCGTTGGGATCGATATTCTTTCTTTTTTTTTCTATAATAATTAGACTATATAAACGCCTATATAATATATTGTCGCTTTGTTCTTCCTACCGCCCTCGTTGTGGTGATGCGATTTACATATGTTTTACATACCATTTTCATAACTGATGCGGTGGTGTACATTTTTTTTTTTAAAACGAGTTTCTATTTTACGGTACGCATCTAAATGTCAGTAACAGACAATGCAAAATGACACTGTGCTATAAAAGTATAGCCTATAAAGTTTCTTTACGGATTCGAAGGTACCTCTCCGTTGGGCGTCGGCATTAAGACTGACCCGCGGCCTTAATCTCGATAGGTATATCGACGCCCCCAAAGAAAAGTGTCGTAACTCACTTTTACAAAATGTTCAGGAACAACAATAATAATATACATAAGTATATTCTAATTCTGGATTTCAAAAATTTTAAATTTCAAAATCATTTTTATAATCTTTTAGATTCTATGTTAAAATACATTTATTTATTTTTCTTGTGACGTATATGTATATTATGTGTATAATAATTTATAGCTTTTAATAGTAATTAATTATAAGACCATTAACATATTATATAGAAATATAAAATATCTAAACATATTATCAGTACCGAAGAAAGGGGGAGAGTTTGGTTGTTCAAACCACCCCCTTGATATTTTTTACTATATGTACATTGTATATATAGATGCGTAAAAATTAAAAAATGAATAAGAAACATTTTGATATACATATCAGTGTTGCCAAAATGTACAATCAAAAAAAAGTAAAAAGGTGATAAAAAAAACTAGATAAGGCTAGATAAAAAGTCTTCCAAAAAAAGCTATAAAAAGCCCGATAAGGCTAGATAAAGTCTTAAAAAAAGCTATAAAAAGCCATAAAGTATTTTCTATTATCTATGTAAAATGTTGGATTTTATTATAGTTCTAATTAATAAAAAGATACATTTTAAAGATAAACAAATATATTATATGTGTATTACACATACGCATATAATTTTTTATGTAACCCCTCCCGTCGAAAATATCTAAGTGTACACCACTATAAAAACTTTCATGATTGCGAAAAATTAAAAATGTATAGGTACATTAATTTCACAATGGTTGTAACCGCGGTTACCTAACCTAATCTTATTAGTTTTAATAGAATATATAGCTACATTATATCATGTACCCAACTATTATTGTGTTATTAACTTTTGACTCGATACCGATTTGCCGTAGAACGTAGTGAAAGGGTTTTGGTATAAATAGACGCATCTATCTAAAGTTCTGATGACAATATCATATCCTCGTTCGCACTTCACGTATACTTCCGGCTAGTCACGATAACTGAGTACATAAAAAAATTAGTAATCAACTTTTTCAGCCACATAAATTCTATTAGCAGTGTGAAATTCTACAACTAAGTGACCCATCTTCTGCGTACGCCAACTTAATCTTCTATCATGATATTATTATTATCTATATCTTCTAATTGTCCACAGTTCACAAATATTATAATATTCTAGACTACGGTACATATTGTTAAATATTATAACATTATCATCTTTTGTTGACTTTTATTATTGATATATTATATTTTTCCAAATGTCAGAAATGATAGATACGCTTTGACAAAAAGCTAAGATGACAATGTCAGGAATACTTTTAAAAAAAAAATAAATAAATTGACAGTTGCGTAAAATCGTCCTAAATATTTTGAAAATGTCACTGTAAATATAAAAATATAAAATATAATAATATATTATACCTACTACGCAATAGTTTCAAATCCTCACAAAAAATATTATTTAATTATAACAAAATGATTGAAGTCGTTATTCTTCGTTTAAATATCTTATTTCGTCCAAATTAGAACTTTTAGTGTCTACAAAAAAAAAATCAGGCATGTGTATTTTTGATATTTTCAAATAGCCATATGATGAAAATTCACGAAAAACCTTGTGGGTATTCAAATAATTCCAAGCTTTTTGGCAAAACGAAATTTTTTTCATCGGTATACATAGAAAAAAGGCTATAAAATAGAACAGGTCATACCTATGTCTATAAATAGCCCACAATATTAAAAAAAAATTATACCATGTACCTATAGAAAATGTTGATACACACATTTGGTGAAAATTTAAAGTATCTACAATACTATTCATCTTTAAATTACAAGAAAATAAGAAAACTGATTTGGTCGAAAACTATAGTTTTGCGTAAAAATTACTGTTTTCCCTATTATTTTTTAGGTTTTCCATATTGAAAATTTCTTGAAATTTTTAATTTTGACCCCAAAAAATAACCAACTAGATTCATTTTCCTACCAAAAAATTATATTGAAGTCGAAAACATAGACGTATAATATCACACGTATATATTATACGTCTATGGTTGAAAATTACAAAATGTTTTCTATTTTAAATCTATGAAAAAAAACACACATTATGTGGGTACAAAATTGTAAAATCAATATATTCAGCGCACCGCTCAGAATCTAAAATTACATAATATTATTGTTACTGCTACTCATAGTGCCTATAGCCTAACCTAGGGGAGTATTTACTATTTATACAGTTAAAAATAAACCCATAATTTTTAATTACATAGTAAATAATGTTTCTTTTAAACGGTATATACAGAGTGATTCACCAAGCAATTTCACCGCATTATTTTCTTCAATAATGCAGTTATTTAAAATCTGATTTTTGAAATTTTTAAATACACTTAAACAACATATTTTGTACTACTTAAAAAGTATCCTGTGGAGATACAAACTTTGGTTTTTTAAATGATACCCCACCTTTTCAACTGTAAATTATTCAGTGGATAATTTTTCTGAACAATTATTGACGTATCAGAATCAAAATTCGTACAAGTAGTTTTTGAGTTATTTAACACGTTGACGGGCAGTAACCGCTATAGCAGTCATCCTGATTCAAGTTGTAATATGATCATGACTGGTATAGCAGTTTAGCAGTTATATATGCATAAAAAGTCGTAAAATGACATGACTGCTAGAGCAGTTGCGTTTCTTGTGGCTTCGCCACAATGGAAATTATCTAGTGTCCTATTGTGACTTACTTAGGGCTGTTCGATTAATTTTTTTATCACTCGATTATTAATTTCACATTTTATCGATTATTTCGGTTAATCGAAAATTAATAATCAAACCAAAAATCGATTTTATAACGATTGATTAATCGATCACCGATTTTTTTAGTGACTGAATAAACGATTAATCGATTTTTTTTTAATGACTGATTAACCGATTAATCGATTTTTTTAATGAAGATTAGTGTGTTGGCATAAAGTAAACACAGACCCACTCAAAATGGAATAGAGTAAAAAATTCCCCAAGTGCTAAAAATAGAAGTTCATTCAAACCGTCAAAATAACGATTAATCATCTTGTTTATTCGAAAAATTCGATTATTTGATTGATCGTAAATTCGATTATTTGATTAATCGGAAATTTGATTAATCGAATTTAGATTATTTGGCGATTAATAGAATTTTATGAAAACTGTAAAATAATCGATGAAAATAATAATCGTCGTAATAATCGATTAATCGAAATAATCGAACAGCCCTAGACTTATTAACAATTTGGGCAAAAAAAAAATCAAATATTCTAAAAATTATATAAAAATCTATGGATTATGCCCAATCAGAGTGACTACCAAATTACAGTAATTTGCATAACTGCATTAGCAGTCATGTCCGTCAATGTGTTAACTTTGTACCTACTATAAGGAAAAATGCTAATAAGTCCATTATAATGGGTTCGGTTGATATGGGGGCCACGGCGACGTGTTGAACATTTTGATAATTACCTAATATTAATCTATCAACATTTATAATTTGTAAAAATGGTCCAATATTACGTCTATTTTATATTTTTGTAAAACCACTTTTAAGGAGTATTATCCTTAGTACAAACATTTTGATAACTAAGAAATTACTCATTGAAATTTAGAATTAAGTACATCAACCTTTTCTAAAAATTATCCACTAAATAATTTACAAAGAAAAGGGGGGTTCTCATTGGTAAAACAGAATTTTGTATCACCACTGGGCACTATATCCTTAAGTAGGTGGTACAAAAAATCTGTTACCGTGTATAACATTTATTATAACATTATACACCAGTCAACAATATAAACTAACAAAGGTTTCTATACTAAAAAGAAGAACCCAATTATACGTATAGGTAGTAACTAAGTAATGTTTTATTTTCTTTGACTTTATGTTAGATCATAGCCAAGTTCATCGTTTTACATAGGTATACATATAAAGACAAATAAAATATGTGCTCTTCGACAGTGACATACCTAGAGGCTTCAATATTTTTTTATTTCTTACGATCAGGTGTTTGAATAATATTATTACCTGTAAATTATAGTAAAATATACATTCAAAACGTTTGCTCGTTGTTGTAGAAAATAACTCATTCGATTAAAACGACCCAAGTTGTTTTAAAAATTATTTTTCTTCTCACATCATAAAATCATAATAAAGCAGTATATAATTTATCTTAAAAAAGAGTGAGACTCGTGTTGTATAGTCGTGTAATGGTCGTGTATAACATTATGATGGAACGTTCAGATTGGATGAATGAAAACACATTATTTGTGTCATTAAAATAATAATAGTTAATAATTTTTTTTTCATAGGTGTTTAAAAATATTCAAAATAAAACTAAAAAAAAAAGAATTAAATACTCGTTGAACGTAATTTTGTAGCAGTAGAGTTTTGATACTATTGCCACATTACATATTTTCTTACATACGCTCGACTACAAAAAAAAGAACAACACAAGTATATAGGTACGCTGACTTTAATGGTAACCATGAATACCTACCTACCGTATAATGTATAATATAAAGGGTGAATATGTTTGATGGGGTTCTGCACATATTCGGATCATACATAAATTATTAGAAGAATTGGCACGAATAAAAAAAAAAAATAAAAAAAGTTTTCTTCAATGTTACATATATTATTATTATTAGTCTATAAATTCGCGTGGCGCTGCACAGGTCGCAACGGTACAGAATATTAAATAAAAGCGTTGAAAAATGAAAAATGAAAAGTGTAATTTTATTTTTACAGTCGTATCCCGAGAATAATAATTCGATGTTAGTGTAGCGAATTACTAATTTTTAGAAATATCCTGACTTATGAGCTATAAATTGCACAGGTTAGGTTAATATGGTATAAACATACAGGTACCTACAGCTGGCTGCTGGTAGATATTTTATGGTGTAACACTGTAACTAACAGGGTTGGGTATATCATAGTTACATGTAACTAAGTTATGTAACTCGGTTACTTTTGTAAATTAAAATTTAACTTGTAATTTGTAATTAGTAACAAATTTTCCTGTAACTTAATAGACAAGTTACAAGTTAAATTAAAAGTTACATTGTGCTTTTCTTGCTTTGATAATTCATATAAGTTGGTCTGCAAAAGAAAAAAAAATGTTTAATTAGATTCTTTAATAAGATTAATAAGATTCCTCATAAGTTTGTCTACCTCCATTAAAAAAAAAAAGTCTACCGGAAAGTCAAATTAAATTTTGTAGTTAGACATCGGATATTTTCTCATAAATTAACAAATTCTCATACAACGATTTTCTTCTTTTGTTTTTATTCAATAATTAATGAAGTAATAACCGTAAATACTTGAAATTTACACCATATGTTTATTTTATAATTTTTTTAATTTTTTTTTTAATAAATGTAAGTAAAATAAATTTTTCTCGTTTGGCCTAAATCCTTGATAATTTAATATAAAGCTGAAAGCTCCTCACTTATTGTTACAATACCAGTTTAAAAATGTCAATTAAATTTTATTTGTTGGGTCAGAAAACGTGAACATTTAATACAAGTCTCCTGATATTATATTGTTACAATAGCAGTTGAAAAATATTAATAATACATAGTCCACATTTTTTTTATAAGCATTTACCGTTCAAATATTGACAAAATACAAAAATGATTTTGTAGTTATAAAATGTTCATCTATATAGCTAAGGATTGAAAATGTAGAACAAGATTCCACGTAAATAGGTAAATAAATTATTTTGTTCACAATAACATCATCAAGTATACTTAGTAATATATTATTATAGGTTGACTGACAATCTTTGCTCAGAATCGATTTCCGTATACATTGATTTTATATCATTGAATTCAAATTTAACACCATCCTTTACAGTGACGGGTACTTATAACCTACTGTGCAGCAGAGTGACACCCACTTGCCCACTTTTTTTATTTCCTGATTATTTAAAATAGTTTTGAGAATTATATATTTTTACCTCTTAAAATTAAAATCTAGATACAATGCTTAAATTAGAAAATCTTATAAAGTTTTAAAAGCTGTATACAGAAACAAAAATAATTTTAAAAAAAACACCATTGTAACAATGTATCTATCATTCCACTCGGAATCTAAAATCTCGGGTGGTGGATCTATTCCCGTTATCCCACCCCATAACTATGACACTACGGCACTACGGCACTACTATGCATGATTTATACACATTGCACAAAACGTGTCATATGCATCTAATAATAATGTGCGAATACTATTAAGATAGACAGTTTACAAGGAATCACATTTCGCACTTATGAATTATATTATGCATTTGCGGAGAAATGACGTGACGCGACGCGCTCAGTCGTAGGATAGTATTCGTCAACAGAATAATATAATATAACAATAATAACAATAATAATAATAATAATAATAATAATAATAATAATAATAATAATAATAATGATATAATATTATTACTAGTAGAGGCTATAGAGACAATAGGGCAGTTATAAAATATAATTATATGCATTAGTGCATTACGCATTATATTGTGACAATATTGGCGACGACGAAAATGGACAATCGTATTCGTCATTAATATGGCGTAGGTACAGCGTACAGGTGGTGGTTATCAGTGGCGTCATTTGGGGAGTGGTAGGGTGGGCATTTGCCCCCCACCCTGACATTAGCGGGCCGCTGTCGGGCCGCTGTCGTGCCGGGTATGGGCTAGTTTTGGGCCTTTATATAGTAGCTAATGGGTAATATATTTTAGTAACCCCTACATGTATGTATTAATTATTTAGTTATTGTTATCTCTCAAAAAAATGGGTTACTTACCTGTATGCTTATGATATTAATCTTTGATACTAACTAGTAAGTATACAATTATGTATAAGGAGGGTATTTGTATTGAGATAAAAATGCAATATTGTAATGTAATGTAATGTAAATGTTAGCGAGTTTTTTTTTCAGTTTTACTTTGGGCCGGTCAAAAATTTTGCCCCCCCCCCCCTCTCAAAAACTGAAATGACGCCACTGGTAGTTATCCGACTGATAGACCACAATTGTAGTGTAAAATATAATGTACGATAGGTATTGGTACTTATACTTAATATATATATCTATATTCTATACAGTGTAATATTTTTTTTAACTTGATCGCATTCGCCGGGGAAACTTTTACTTTAAGAACACCTTCATAACACTGTATGTCAACGGGAATGATATTAGTGCGTACGCATTATTATTACCTAGTAAAATGAGCCGCACTATTGTTATAAAGTATAAAATACATCGGTAAGTGAGTTGTTATAAACTTTCAAAATTTTATAATATTATTATTTAGAAATAATTAAGAATTTTTTCAGCATTATTTTTCATTAAATGCAACACCTAACAAATATGAAATAAGCAATTTTTTGCGTGCTTTTAAAATTATTTATCCAAAATGTTACCTTTGGCACGGCGTGTCATTATATAGCCATATATGTATCGGGTTATCCATTCACGTTTTATACTTCAAATTATACAATATATAGGCTATAGGTTTATTTATTATTATATTATTGTCTTCGTCGTCGAATGCGAAGCAAACGCCGCATTGCATGCGAGTGCATTGTTGATTATAATATTATTATCATGCTCTAAGTACCTTACATATTATACGGCTATAATACCTATATTATATTTATAGTATGACAGACGCGCTTGCGAGATAACTATGAAAAGGAGTTTATATACAGCATAGTATTATAATATTATTATATGCCTTCGAAAAACGCGTATAAAAATATTGTTTATTTTGTATTATTATAGAATTAAAATCTATTAAAAAAAGAATTTTTAATTTTTAACAATATACAATAATATTATGTATAGGTATTATATTATACGATAATACTATATATACTGTACTTTTGTGTACCATATATTATTATACTTTACAATACAATACTGTACTATACTATACTGTACAATAGTATACTATGATAGCTGGGATATCTGGCATATGGGTACTTCAACCAAGAATAAGTGAATTCAAAAAAATTAGGACCTTCCTACCTATAATGTTACAAACCCAACGTGTATTAAATTGTTAATTCCTCTGCACTCACGGCATCTTAGCATACTCCAATTTCATATCATTTCCCAGCAACTCAATTAGTCTATTCTGTAATAACCAATGGGTGCAGATGTGCAGCGCAACTCCCTCGTGGTTTCATTAAAAGTAAAAGATCACGCACCCTCGACCCCAAAACATCCTCGGTTTCATAATCTCCCCTTATTTTGATGTATATTATTTCTTCTTGTATACCTACACTCGTCCCCAAACTAATTACATACTTTGGTACTTATTAGTGAGTTCCTACCTTCCATTTCTGCACTTATATACAAATAATTAGGCCTCAAAAAGCCCATATTTTTATTTAAAAATCTCCCAACTTTTAATTCACAAAAATCATCATTTACTAAAAAAATCATTCTAAATCGCTCTGTCATCATAAATTCACTCAGAAGTTTATAATAAATTATTGTAGTACCTATACAAACTAATAATTACATTATTCTTCAAATCACGATACATTTATTAAATATACTATTACGTACCTATGTATTATTTTATTTGGTAAATTTATACCATAGTTTGTGAATTTCTTTATGATTTTTTTTAATTTTTAAAATGTACATAATAATACTACCATTGCCATAATAAAATACAATAATTCGTGGCTTGATGCAAGAAGGGTCAATGTGAAAAGAAAAAAGGTGGGTTAGTGGATGTCACTACAGTAGGTTACAAGTGGGTCATTGTATAATGGATGGGTATTAAATTTGAATTCAATGATATAATGTCATTGCATACGAAAAACGATTCTGAGTGGAGACGGTTTGTCAATGTGGATATTTTATATTATATTTATTATATTTAATAATATTTTATATTATTTTATGTTGTTTTTACTTATTATTTATACGGAACCCGGTAAGTTGAATTAATATTATAAAACTACAACAAAATAACTAAAATCGTTATTATTGGTTATTTTATATGTAATTTCGTCAAAATTTGAACATAAAATAACTATAAAAAAATGCGTTTTTATATTTTTGAGATTTTTCGGTCACAGAATAACCTACTAACATTAAAGTTTTGGAATTTCGATGACTAAATTTGTTTTCCATTCTTGTGCTAATGAAATATTTGTATTTTATTAAATCAGAAAATGTATTACTTTATTTTCACATTGGCCGAAAACTAATATAAACATTTTTTTATAATTAATAACATCTTAACTTTTCTATTAAAATCTAATAATAATAGTAAATTGCACATAACGTTAGTAATTCATATATTTATAAATATTGTATTGATTAATTTCGAAATGGCCAATTTCGAGATAGGGCCATAATATTATACTGTATAGTGTACCTATCTACTTGAATCAAATATTGTCAAAATGGCCAATGTATGTATTAATTTAGTCATATAGTATATCAGAGCCATTGACCGTTTTAATACATGTAATATAAATTATGTTTACATAATCAAATATTGATGACATTGGTCAAATAATTTCCAATCCGCCCAAATGTGACATTAGCCCCTCTTGCACCAAGCCACTGAATTATATTATATAGATTATTTTATAGTTATTTATATATACCTACGTAACGAATGTTTAAAAAAAATGGTGCCTACTGTGAAATACTCAAATGTATAATTGGTATGGTTTTTCTAAAATTATATTGGCCATAAGCATAACTATATAGGTTTGCCCAGGAAAGACATGACGTTTTGCCCAAGTACCATGGGAGGTTAGTGTTTTACCAGAGCATTTCTGAGGTTTGTCCGTAATATATAGGTACGATATATTAACAATTCAATTACTTTTGTCAGGTTAACACAAAAAATATTTTTCATGAACATAGTTTTTAGTGTTTCACTAAAAAAAAGCTTATTGTATTATTTTTAATATGATCCAAGAGACGGAGCAGTATAATGTTCTGAATAAAATTGTAAATTGAAAATAATACACGAAATAAAACTAAATGTAACAATATGTTTTTAAGTGTACATATACATACATATTATAAGTCATATATATAATTGCATTACATTTTGTTTTATTCCATGTGTCATTTTATACTTTTATTCGCTACACATACACACATACATAATATATAAAATAATATATGTGTATTTACTATATCATATCACGCAATTCACATTATACATATATAATATATATACACATCACGTCATCACGTAAAAGTTAGAGTTAGGCTACTTGAAAACCACAGAGGAGTAAGTATACGAAATTAACTTAAAATTCTACACACGAACTATGAATATACTCTTTTTAATGTCTTTTTGTTGATTCATAGTTGCAAAACTATTTACATTATTATATTTTATTCTATTCCATTTTAAAACTAGTTTTCAAGTGCATAATATGAAAAAATTAAAAATGATATTTCACCGTTAAAAGCCGCGAGACTATATTTATAATAATATGTGCGAGTATTAACAATTAGATTAATATGAAAAAATATTACTGTATAGCTATAATGTATTTTACCTACTTCATTATGTAGCCATGTAGGCTGGCTATACAATATCGTATAGGTATATACTTTATTACTTTCTTCGCATAGAAATTAGTTGTTCAAATATTGATTTAGATGTATCAATATTTTCAAAATAATCATCTGTTTAAAAATTTATAGTAAAAAAGAGCGGCGAAAGTTTGAAAAAGTTAAGTCTACATCAGACTATATCACCTTAGGACACATAAATGATATAACAAAACAACATTAAGTACCTATTTGAAAATATTGTCTTTTGGTATAGGTACTTAAACATTCCAAACACCAGAACAAATAGCATTGGTCAATCAACAGTACAAGCGGATGGTTATTGTAAGGTAAATTTATAATTCAATAACTTGGAAAGAATTAATATAATATTTATTCGGGCGTAAATCAAGAAAGGATTTATTATTTTATTACATTTTGTTTTTTTTTTTAGAATTAAGATAGTTAGCTGTTCACTGGATGGTCATGATGATAGACAGGACAATATATCAGCTATATAACTGTTTATAATCTTTTAAAGTTAGTTGGAAAAATCATTTAGAAGTTAGATCAATTTTTAAGATTAAGTATTAAAAGCCTAACTGCCAGGAAAGATATTTTTAATTATTTGAATAACTATAATATATATAATATATGACATTTGATACTTATTTTGAGATTCCAAAGTTCATTTATTGAGCTATATTGTCTTACACATAAATAATAAGTTTATTGATTTTATAGGTTTTAGTGGTAATTTTTGGAAGAACGAATTAAAGAGAATATAATATAATATATTATTGTATTTACATAGTTAAAAACAATACCATAAGCCATTACGATGTTTATAGTAAACATTATATATTGGTTATTTAAATAAAAACTTATTAAATCGGATGTAATTATACTTTATTGTAATAAAGTAAGTTTAAAAGTCGTTCTAGGACAGTGGGACTTATAAATTAATACACCGCGGCTAAAAAATATAATAACTATGAGAAGTGATTAAAATACATTTTGTTTTTACTTTGGTAGTTATTTAAAATAATTAACCATCGATTTTTTCATCAAATTTAAATAATTAGAAAATACAAGGAATCGAAAAATCTATGGAAACCGATCTTACAATACTCCTACCTAGTTATCTACCTACACTACAGTATTATTTTGCGCAGTGTCGAAGAAAATGTTGAAAGGATTATTTTTTATGTGTCGATGAAAATCCCCCATAATATTATAATCTTTTCACGGTTAATTCTTCGAAAGAGTTTCACGATAATATTAAAATACGGTAGAATACTAAAATTATTAATTATAGAAAGGTGTAATCCTACTTGGAAGGAACCGCCTATTATAGTCATGCGTGTTGTGCGCTATAGCTGATGACGTTTGTCGGGAAATTGTTGGATTTCACGTTGTGTATTTAGGTCAAATAATCACTAAAATATCTCGGTTTGAAATTTTATAACAATACAACAATATACCTTATATTATGTTTTATTAATGTATTATACTTATTACTATTTACTAAACGTTGTGTACGCAAACTGTTAGTGGCTTTTCATTTATCCACCCAAAATGTACAAACTTAACGTATAACGTTAATGTCGTTACTGCTATTATATAGGCGTTTTACGTATTCGCTTATTTATTGTTATATGAACATAATTTGTTTGTTTACATTGGTATTTGAATTCGTGTGTTGTATTATATTTATGGCGGTGCATATTAATTGATTAAAATAATAATAAATACCTACCCACACACAAAGTAACGAAGTCACGATTTTTTTGTCTAGTCTCATACATCCATATACCGAAATATCTAACAAAATATATTGTATATTTTTACTTTTTATATAGAAAGACTACCTATTGAAATAGTCATGTTTTCCTTCTAAAATGTCTTTTGAAAAAATTAATTCCTTCTATATACATGGGCTTAACTCTCTTTTTATCTCCCGGGGACATTTTGTATGAAACTAATTTCATCGGAATTTTATTAGGTAGGTACCGTATAAATATAGACGTATATATTATATATATATGTGTGTTGATCCTATCCTTTTAATATTTTACCTGAGGGTTTATATTATTATTCCTTCAGAATTTAAATTGCAGCAAAAAATAAATACATTTTTTGGGTTATGCATATATGTTATATATATAAAAAAATCGTCTTGTGTTTATTTTATATATTTAGTCATATCTTTACAAACGTAACAAAGTTATTTAAAAAATGATTTTTAACTTATACAAGTGATGACTGATTAATATTACCTATACTTGCCTATTGGAAAGATTATAGGTTATAGGTCAGGGGTCGGCAATTAAATTCTATGGTAGTGAAGATAATTTGAAAAAAAAATGTTGAGGGCCAGTAAAAAACTGGCAAAAAACTTAAATATTACCTAGTTAATAATTTATTTATTTATTTTTGTGTTAAAAATACAGTTTAAGCTGTTTAAAGCAAATTATTTAATTTTTAATATTATAATATAGTATAAGGCAATTTTTTTAAATTTGGTACTCTTGGAGAACAACTAAGGCGCAGAGTGTTCTCAAGGTAATGGAGATCAGTTAATCTTGAACGATATTTATTCTTTATAAACGTAATTTTGGAGCCAAATATGTATGTGGAGCCAAAAAATATCCAAATAAATCATAAAAATAGATCAAATATCTGTTATGTGCGGAAAACCAGCATTAAAAAAAAAAAAAAATATTTTTGGCGGTCCGGTTATTTCACCCCCGCGGGCTGACTATTGCCGACCCCTGCATGCAGGGTTAGGCTATTTATACTTTCTGCAAGGTTCACTGATAAATAGACGCCAAATGCTATTTAAGGGCTGCAGAACGCGTGTCAAGTGTAAAGTGTGAATAAGTGATAGCGTTTTGATTATTATTTAAGTGGCGCAAAAACTATGATCTGCGAGGGAGAAAAGTAGGTAAGTATACTACCCGTTTATATAGGTATACACGTTGAGATGTCTTCCGATTGCGAGTGGCGGCGTGTGTGTGTGTGTGTGTGTGTGTGTGTGTGTGTGTACGCTAAGGGCCCATCGTTTATGAAATATTCATAACCCTTTTGAAATACTCTGCCGAATTGTGTATAAAATTATTAATGCGCAATCTCACGCCGGTAATGCATGGCCAAGCCTTAAATTATTCCTCATCTAATTTCCCGCAATGATATACCAATGTATATAAAGAGGTGTGTGCCAGTTTGTGCTTGAATGTGTATACTACACTGTGCACTGGAATCTTTATAATATTATATTATATACCCAAGACGTACCTTACTACGAATACGAAACTGCGTCTACATCTGCATATATATTGGAAATAAAAATAATGCAGTTTAACACAAACATGATCTCGTAGGTACAATAAGGATACTATGGGCGTAGACACGGGGAGGGGAATATGGGGGATGATCCCCCATCAGGCCCCATGACCTTTTTTTAGATTCTGAGCAGAGCGATAATTGTATTGATTTTACAATGGCGTCTGTTTTTTGTTTGTCCGTCATCACCTTTTGGAGCAGTAAAAATGCTTTAAATATCTACTTCAGCATATTTTCTTGTAGGAAAGTGAATCTGGTTGGTGTTTTTGGGTAAAGTGGATCAAAAGTGAAAAATGCTCATTGGTTTACGTGGGAAAAAAATAAAGATAAACAGAATTTTACGCAAAACTATAGTTTTCTAAAAAATCGATTCGGTTATTTGGTGTAACTCCAAAAGAATAACCGTACTGTAGATAAATTAAATTTTCATTGAATGTTTATATTGCCATTTTTTATATACTGTTTCATTTAAAAAATATATTAACTCTTTTTAAGATATTTATAGGCAGAAGAAAATTTCGATTATTATTATTTTTTTTTTTTAAATTATTATTCATAAAAATATTTTCGTTTGGTAAAAAACTTTAAAAATCTAATAGAAGTTTTCTCATAAGTTGTTCTTAGTGGAAATTATTTAATTATTAAAATAATTTCTTAATGTATAGGTATACTGCATATTTACCTAGTAATCTTAGCTAAAATGGATTCGCAGTAAGTACACTTTAAATTTTATCAATGGTCGCGACTCGTGGAACTACCCAATCAGATATTCAGATAGGTATGTCATGTGCCAAAAGTTTTGATCAAAAGCATTTATTGAGATTAATCAGATACCGTGTAATAAGTACAACCGTTATGTGATAATCTTTATGGAGATACTGAATTTTGTAAGGTGTCTTTTTTTTTTATACAATATAATACTAGATAAAAAAACAGTATCTCCTTAAAATTGAAAAAAAACAAAAATAACGAACCAAGTACAAAAAATTAAATTAAATTCCAATAACAATTTGATGTAATAATATATAATATGGTTTTTATCAATGAATTGTTAAACGCCTATAACGTCATATAAATTTGAAATAATAAAAAAAAATACCTGCAGTTCGATATTTGTGATAGGTAATAATTATGTGAATAAAAATGCACTAGTTAAGGTTTTTCTGGACAAGGCTTAAATTACAAAGTTTTTTAAACATTTTTTTTAATTCGTTTGAACTATACACACTTATAATATATATATTATGTATAAAAATATAATGCATAATATTTCATTTATTAAAAAAAAAAATTACTCTATAATATTTAAGCCTCAGGTCGACTGCGATATTTTTCATTTAATTTAGTTTTTTTTTTAATATCATTTTTTTTTTATTTATTTATATTAAAATGGAAGAATGGAACAAAAACGTGTTAAACAAAAATAAATGTAATTTTGCACGACTAATAACATTTTACAAGGTGTAGATATAATTGGCGTAAATAGACTATTTTTATGTTCACGTTAGTTATTTTTTCATTACCTAACCACGTTTTATAGAATATACCTACAAAGTATATACAAGGTACCTTACTTAAATAATACATTGTTTTAATTTTGAAAAAGAAATGTTTATCTTCCAGGTATAAAACATTCAACTTTTGTTAATATAAAATAACTTTTTCTTTGAATTGTTTAAATTCACAATTTTCTAAAGTACCTAATATAAAAAAAGAAATCACATAATAAGTGTACACTGAAATGCCTACCCTTGTATATAAATGCTGAATTAGGTAGTCATAGTATATAAACTACATATACCCACCTCCAAATAATTTTATACATAATATATAATCTACATGAAACAATGCAAATCATACAATTAGGTAAATAATATATATGTTAATAATACGTTACATTTCGTATAATATTTCAGCGTAAACAATGACAATAAGACGAGCTATTTTATACCCATAGGCTATAATATAAATTGTATAGGCATAATTTTCTAAAACCGTCAATATATAATATATATTATAAATACATATTTAAATTAAACAACTCATTGAAATATTGAACAACCATCCTCAATCAATTTTTACTACTAACAAAATATATATAATTATCGTCAAACTGCAAAACCAATTTTAAACATTTTTTTCTAGTTTTTTTACATCCTTTATGCATCCATGTAGATATTGTATATAAATTTGTACATAGTTTGAATTTATTGTATTCATATTATGTAAAAAAAAAATAACATGATCACCTACATGATAACATCATCTCCATCACCCAAGGCCCATTCCACCAAGGGTCTAAACAAGATAAGAATAAGAAACAAATTCTTTATAACTGCTTATAATGATAATAAATTAACTCCTTATAATTTATAAAAAATGCAGTTATAAAAAGTCACTCTGTTGTATAGTAGGTGTCGAGTGGGTCACCATAATTATGGATTTTACGAATTTGAAATCAATGATATAAAATCATTATATACCTATGAAAAACGGTTAAAAACGGAAACTAGTCAGTCTATATTACTAAGTATTTAGTACATCAGTACATGTTATGATATTATTGTTACTATCGTAAAATAGCATTGCATCAATAAAACAACATATATACACAGATTTATAGAAATAGATGTTTTATAGAATGAAAATAGATTTTGAGTTTTGAATCAACAATTACTTTTTTTGCTTTAAGTATAATATTTTGGATTTGGAGTGCTATGTCGCTGGGATTGAATTTATTTTTTACACTTATTAGTGTACAGAGCGAGTCACATAAGATTGTGCGTTTTTATTTTATTTTTTGTTTATATTTTTAATTTCTAATGAATCAGCGATTGCTTCAGCTCCGAATAATACGGAGTAGTAGTTGAGAGTTCAAACGGTGTTTGTAATTTGATATTTATTACAGATATTTCATCACTTTTAGAAGTGTCATAATATACATTTCCTGAAATTCGCTATGAGATTGAAGTATACTTTTTAGGATATTTTTAAATATATATTTGGTGGTGTTTTCTTTATAGTAACTAAATACTAGTTCAGGGATCACAACTATTTTATGATTCGTTTTAGGAGTTATATTATTTAAATTATAATAAATGGTATATATTATATTTTTATCAATGCGTTATAACCTTAAAAATACCTAAATTCTTTACTCTATACATTATTCATTAGATCAAAAATACTTTACTACAATAAAAATGCGATTTCCACTTGTTGCTACTTGCTAATTATTCATTGAAATTTGATAGGCACTAGGTTAAATCATTCCAAGTGTTTATAAAACCAGCTGATGATAACTTATAATTATAATTAAGAATATTAATAATATTAAAGTTTTGATATCTATGTGTTCCTAATTAAGTAGGTACTATAAATGACAAATTACTTAAAACGATTACCTACACAAAAAGTGTACAATTTATTTAAATAAATTTTATAAGGATAATTAATTAAAAGCTTTTACCAAGAATTTAATGTTCAACAAACAATATTATATCTATAACATAAAATCATATAGGTACTATTATATTTGCTTTGACGGTCAAAGAGAAAATAATGTTTTTAGTGTTTGTACAAAGTTATACAAATAGATAAGGCACAGATTTTGTTCTCGACAACACTCACTTTTTCTTTGTACTATGCCATTAAAAATATTTACTTTCTTACTTTCTCGAATTCTAGATAGTGCAGTATGGGAATTAATTTTATTTTTATCAAACAAATCCACCAGAAACTGTAATTTCAATTAGTAATCCAATTAAAAGTTTTTTTTCCCCGTTAAACTGATGTCATGTTAAGATTATTTCAGATTCTTACCAGGGCAATAAGAATCTGTAGGGATTGATTTGATTGCAGTAAATGGATTATGTTTATATGAATGAAATTGAAAATTAATTACCCATGATGTGAGTTTAATGATGGTCGAGATCAAGACAATATCTTGTGTTCAAAGTCTTATAAACCCATGTCAAAAATTAATGTCATATGTTGAGTAGGTACTTGAAATAGTGTCTTATATCTATGATAATAAATTATCATTTTTATACTGTGAGTAATGTACAGTTACAGATTTTAATTTTATTCCAACTGCCCTGTACGGCTGTACCTAAATAAGTGAATTTTATCCAATAAATTAAAAATCAAAAACAAATTGTTAAACAATATATGTGTAGAGCTATTTCTATTATACTGAATAAATTTATCGTATAACTCTACACAATACTTGTGAATTATGTAGGTTCATTTTAACAGATAACATTTTATACCTAATTAAAATTGGGTACTAATATTTTTTCACTAAATTCGAACGAATTAAAATTTGTATATTTTTCTGCTAGAATATCAGTCCAATAATATCTATATACCTAACGATTTTTATAACACTCCGTAAATATTTAATTTAGTTTGTATTCAAATGTACATCACGTTATAACTGTATATATTATTAATTTACGTATCGTACCGAGTAGTGAGAAGATAAACAGATTGTTGTTAATTCATTTATAAAATTTAAACACATCCAATTTGTATATACATTTTGAAGCAATAATATTGTTCCAATATAATATTGTTTTGTTGTGCATTGATATTTTATACGCATTATAACACGATTGTAAAATAAAACACGGACTTAATTACACAGTTATAATTTATAAGCAAATAATATGTAGATATTTTATAACTTATAAAATACATATTTGCTTATACAATATACTAATTTTACCATAGGTAAAAATTTTACCTATCTACCATGATTTATACGTTCAAATTCGTTTGTGTAATTTACTATGAGACGTAGGTATACCTACGTTATTCGGTCGGATGTCATGTAATTTAAAACGACTGTGTTTATATTATATTAAGTATACCTATTAACCTATATTAGTATAAATTATGTCTAGTTATTATGAGGTACCTATACACGTCATATATAAAATAATACAATCTTCTCTTATAATTAAATAACACGAATCCACCAAACAACGCGCATTCGAAACTTATTTTAATCAGCCAGGTATACACCTAATTTCATACCAGTAACCACCCTATATACCGGGTGAATCTTTTATCAAACAACACTCATTATTTCAAAAAGTGTAAATTTTTTGCAAATATTTTTTTACATAGTTTTAAGTCGCATATAAAACAACGTTTTTCTTAAAAAATTTTATTTTAAAATATTTTTTATCCTTATAATTTTTTAAGTTTTTTACTTTTTTGAATGAAAACATAGGGTTTTAATTTTATATTCCAAAGCAGAATATTTTTCTTAGTATTATATAGATAGATGAAAATCGAATTTGGGGCAAGTAGTTTATGAGTTATAAATATTCAAAGTTTAGATGAGCGGAGAAGTGGATTAAAATTTCGGGGGGTAACCCCGTACCCACTCCACTCCGCTCATCAGAACTTTGAATATTTATAACTTATAAACTACCTAATGGAGTACCTAATAGATATTGTGATATGATTAATTTGGAATTTATTATAGGTCAATTTTTTTTTGATACCATAGATAAGTATAATAATAATATGTCTTATACCTATAAGACTGACTCCTATACCGTCTCTGCTCAGAATCGTTTTTCTTATACAATGATATTATATCATTGAATTCAAATTTAATACCATCCATTATACAGTGACCCACTTGTAACCTACTGTACAGCATAGCGACATCCACTTGCCCACCTTTTTTGATTTAAATATACAATTGTGTTATAAGTTGAACTTAAATCCCTTCAAATAAAATGTATATATATACAAGCTTAGGTCTGCGCGATTATTCTTTGACACAACCGATTATCAATTTATAGGTTCTAATCGATTTTATCGATTAATCGAATATCTGAATAATCAATCGATTATTGAATTAATCGATTACTAAATAATAGATTAATTCAATAATTCAACAATCGAACTAAAAAACCGATTAATTTAAAAATAAATAATATGGTAGTAAGTTATATGGCCCTAAATTCAGTCTCTAAAATTGTGTGTACTACGACACATTTTGTGTAGTACGAAAAGTGCAGTGTGTAGTACGAAGTTTAAAAGTGTGTTATTCTAATTAAACCATTATAATAATATTATGTATAATTTTATATCTTCACATTTTTTTAAATATTTTAATAGTTTTTTTCCAAACTACATTTTAATTATTTTTTTTTTTATTAAGTTAAAGCCGCAACAGCTAAGGTTATTGGCTTATTGTACAATGTAAATATTAAATTAGGTTCTATAAGACCTTATAAATATTAAGTACAATATAAATGATTTATAAACTATAGGGTTAGATTATATGAGTACAACATAGGTAGCGAGAGAAAGCTAATAATAAAAAAAGGGAGGATAAAAAAAAAAGGTGGGAAAGTGGATATCGCTCTGCTGTACAGTAGGTTACAAGTAGGTCACTGTATAATGGATAGTCTTAAATTTGAATTCAATGATATAATATCACTGTATAAGAAAAACGATTCTGAGCGGAGACGGTTAGTCAGTCTGGGTATTAGACATACCTATTATAGGTAGGTATACTTATCTATAGTATTAAAAAAATATTGACCTATAATAGGTATTAATAATAAATTCCAAATTAATCATATCACAATATCCATCAGGTAACGCGTTATACATCAACAACAAACCGTGGTACTATCATAGATATATAATTGTATAGTTTAGAAGTTTCAAGTACCCACAAATAATATTATACAATCATTACAATCACAACAAAATAAATAAAATATTTATTCCAGGTTTTTTAATATGTAATTTCGTCCAAATTTGAACTTAAAATGACTAAAAAAATAAACTGTGCTTATGTATTTCTTAGAATTTTTGGCAACAGAATTAAATATAAAAGTTGAACATTTTATAAATTTTTAACTACAAAATAATTATTCAATTTTAAATTTGATACATTTTGTCAACATTTTAACTTAAAAGTTTATAAAAAAAAAATTGTGCCTATGTATTTTTAATATTTTTCAAGTGATATTGTAACAATATATCAGGAGCTATGTATTAAATTTTTACACTTTTTGGCCCAACAGATAAAACTTCATTGATATTTATAGAAAAAAAACTAAAAAAATTGAAAACTTACAATGTCCGTAAACAGCTCAAAAAGAGTCAAATTATTTTCAAAATTTTATCGTATATAGAAAATGCTAATATAAACATTTAGTGAAATTTTCATGTATCTGCAGTTATTCGTTTTTGAATTACAACAATATAAGGAAATCGCTACAT
>NC_042494.1:56091378-56099510 GCF_005508785.2 Acyrthosiphon pisum
AAGAAAAATATTCTGCTTTGGTTTACTCAAAAAAGTAAAAAACTTAAAAAATTATGAGGATAAAAAATATTTAAAAATATAATTTTTTAAGATAAACGTTGTTTTATAAGCGACTTGAAACTATGTAAAAAAATATTTTCAAAAAAATTTACACTTTTTGATAT
Organism: Acyrthosiphon pisum; assembly: GCF_005508785.2. Lineage (NCBI taxonomy): Eukaryota > Metazoa > Arthropoda > Insecta > Hemiptera > Aphididae > Acyrthosiphon > Acyrthosiphon pisum. The sequence goes on from NC_042494.1 coordinate 56,091,543, forward strand.
AATGAGTGTTGTTTGTTAAAAGAATCACCCGGTATACATATTACATATATACAATACAGCATACGTAACGCGATATGTGAACAAAAACTAATTATACAACTTTTGTCGTATACGCCAAGTCACGTACCGGCATTAAATAAACAATTTGACCCATTTCGAACAGATAGTCCCCTGTAAAAATGCATCGATAAATGCACGCGCGTTTAAAATGTTCGGTGAATGGCAATGATGTCGGATGAAAAGGATAATTTAAATGCAAATACTCGACAACCGGAACTGGGAATTTCCCATGGGATTCACGTCAAGGTTAATTCGAAAGCCTACTGCAGGCGGAGTTCGGTTGTTTAGAGAAAGTTGGAAGGGACAGCGGTCTGCGATAAATAAAAGAGTGCCAATTTGGTTTGTTCTCAATTATATTATAGACAGCTGCAGTCGTCCGCGACACGTCAACAAAACGACCACTCGTTCCGAATACACAATGAGTTATGTGTGTATGTGTGTGGTGGAGAGGGGGGGTGGGCATAATAATAAAACTGTAGGGTGCAGAGATGCACGCGCCGTGCGGTTGGTTTCAATTTTCGTGCAATAAAAATATACGATATTAATATTAAAAATCATTATGTAAATGTGAAAATTACAGAGGTATAACAGAGGTTTCATTGCCGTTTCATTTGGATTGGGTATACCTACCTATATTATAACGAACACATATTATCATTCGAGTAAATACACATTTTAAGAACTTTTATAATTAAAGTTTAATAATTCAGTGGTGGTGGCATTATTAAAATTATAAACACCCTCCTACACCTGATGAGTTGATATAATAGTAGTAATGGTATTAACTCGAATTAAAACAATACAATTATTTAATACATTTATTTCTATCTCGCTGCAGAGTTCGAGCACCCACAATACCCTTTTTAATATTTTAGTTAATCTTTATATACTCTTTGTTATGTTGAATTATTCAACTTTAACCACTCTAATCGGGATACCAATTCAAAGCCGAGTCGACACAAAATGCAATTTAAACGAAATTTTGCTGCAGACGTTTTAAACGAGTTTTATATATTAATACAACTAGAAATTGCTGTTTTCGTGCATTTCAATAATTTATAAAATAAATTAAAAGTTAATAAGACATCCTATAGTCATACACCTATTGGTGCATGCACTTTATATATTGAAATAAATATTTTAAAAATGTTAATAAAACATGTGAAAATATATTTGTATAAGTAGAATACTTTTGTAAATGTATATAATATACTGCAGTGTGCATTGAATAATTACATGAAAAATGAAACGATTATATTATACAGGTACTTATCTAATTTATGTTTGGGTAATTTTAGTTTTGTTTTAAATAAAAGTAACTATAAGCTTTTGTTTCCTATTTATAAAGATTTAAACAATGCATGCCTTATATGATTATTAATACATTTTAGTTTTATAGTATTTCATATTTGAAGTAGTTAAAAAAAGTTAATTATATTTAAAATATAATAAATATATACATATATTATATATTTGTATGTCAATAAAAACTTTTAAAGTAAATCAAATATAAATATATTTTATATACCTATCTTGTTAGAGGTCTTATACAAAAGAATATGTTCCCAATTTAAAAAATAACATATTTACAATAAAAAATCGTAATTTATATCAAACGATAATCAATGAATGTCTGAAAGTAATGATTTGTATTTTTATAGCAAAGCGATAAGACATTGGTATTCAATTGGAATGGATCACATTACCACTATGAGCACTGTTAGAGGTCCCAAACTGCATCGTTTGTACCCAATTCGGATGACAGTCAATATAATAATATGGAGGGGTGTCGTGATAAGTGAAATCCGTTGAGTTTCTGTGCACGCGAGTAACATAAAATACGATATAAATTTTGAATGGATGAAAAAAATTCAAAAAATATCATTGGCCGGGGAAATATCGTTATGTCTGTGCGATGGTATATTGATAATAATAAAAAAGAAGCGAGGGCCAAATGCATTTCGTCTGCGGAGGAGTATCCCAGTATCCACCCCTCAGCAGGAAACAACTCGATGTTGTTTATGTGATAAAGTCACAAGTACATAAAATAAACTTCCTATGGGCAAACAAACGTCGGTGTGGAAGGAGAAGTTGAAAAGTTCGATTTTGCTCACCCGGAAATGTATATAATATATATATATAGCGAGTCTTAAAAAATAGAAAAGGTAATGGAATGAGAGAATATGGGACATAAAAAATACGTCCTTGTTAAAAAAAAAAAAACTAACGCTGCACAATAGACGGGACTGAAACCGCGTTTTCCAAATGTTGTTGGCGTAATAAAATCAAATTCGATCTTATTACTATACACAATATATTATTTATATATATATATTTATAAAACGATGGATATCAAGGGGAAAGATTGATTCTTTATATATCGTCTATACTGCACCGATCCGCGCGTCGTCAACGAGTTTTTTCCTTTTGCAAACTGTGTTCAAAGAAAAGTGCTGGCTTTCTTTCTAGCATCATATATTATTATTTTATACTACCTACATCCATATATATATATAGGTTACAGTTTTCACCAAAATAATTCATAAGGCCTCATTTGGTTTCACCACGTGAAAGTAAATTTTGGGTCGGGTAATTTTTTTAAAACCGAAATGTGACCAGAGACAAAAATAATATTTTATGCAAAAAGCTATAGGTAGGTATAGATGAACCCGGAAATCTTAAAATATATTACATCCAGATGGTTTGGTCAGAAAAACGATATGTTTATTTAGAGGTACCCGTCTATCCATAGGCGTGCAGCAATATTCACTCAGGTGTGTACATAGGTATACTGTTTGTTTACGACTTTTTCAATTCAACGACCAAAGCGCGTCGAACTGCGATCATGGATTATTATGACCGTCGTTTACCAGGCGCATACATAGGTTAAGATACCTACCTATACGTAGGAATGTAGAAATAAACGAATTTCTCAATAAAACTCTTACCCATTTGTTTTAAGTGGTAAAATTCGGTGTAAATTACAGATTGCACACAAATCCCTTATCTACTATTAATCACCATTTGATGTACACGCCGAGCGTATATCTAAATAGCAACATTGAGTGTGTGTGTGTGTGTGTGTGTGTGTGTGTGTATACCGCAATGGTTATGGATGGTGGTTAAAAACTAAAATGGGTTTAAAACTATTGTTTAGTCAAACTAATAAATTAAAATGCATGTTACATAAAGTTAATTATTAATGTTTGGTATAATTTATACGCGCCATATATATACATTTCCCAAGACAAAATGCGTGTTCCGACAATGTGCTACCACCAACGGCGCTAAACGAAAACTGAGGTTTAATAAGCGCTTGCGCCTCTCTTCCTTTAATGCAACTTACTGCAGGGAAATGGCTACCTTACGTCACGTCTACGATTAATTTAAATAAACTATAGCACAAATTTAAATCGTATATTTCTATTATTTTCAGTTGCATATTATATTATTATAGCAGCAGGCAGCACCTATAAATATTTTAAAATTCTTGTTTTTCTTATTGCCTACTACATTATTAAAACAATTTATGCATAATTTATTATTTAGTGTATGCACCTACCCAAATGGGTAACCTTAAACATATTTTTATTTACATTCGACACCTATAGGCATGTATATATTATTATTATATTATATTCATTAGTATGAGCAAATAAACTAAATATATTACCTAATAAAAATAATTTAAGTCCACGGTTTTTTTCATTTTTCTTGTGGCGTACTGCAGGTGTAGCTTTGAGAGGTGGCAAGAGTTTATATCTAACCCAGCTAATCTTAATCATTAGGTACTTTACACTTGTTTTTTTTTAATAATACCCATAATAATGATAAATCAAATATCAATATAATACATATTATGAAATGTATCTCGAACCTATGAATAATATACAAGTTTCGAATTAGGTAAAGTGATATTAATTATTAATTGTAAATAGGGTTAAGATTTATCATCATATTTACGTAAATTACAAATATGACGTGAATCGATATTATTGAAATTGATTATTTATGACGCCGAATTAGTGAAATTACCGATTCCGTGCGAATTTGCAGGTAGCCAATAATTACCGATTATAAGTATTTGGTCACAGCGTTGCTGATCTCATACATTTGGCATAATATTATATATCGCAGTATAAGCGTATTTATTAAAAATTATGTTCAAAATTAATGAATTGATACGTACATATGCGTAAAAATCTAGTAATTTAATTATTTATTTATTTTTGAAATGTATTGCTACTAATATTGAATTATAACCAATAACCATACATTACCATTTAAAGGTAAACATTTAAGCATACATAATGTTATGTGATCACAAGTAAAAAAAGAAAAAAGAAAGACATTCAAGAATCATATTAGTACCTAATAACGTAAGTATAAGTACTGTATAATTACGAACATTTATAATGAAGCTCTCAAACGTAAACACTTCTATGGTTTGTTTCGTTGATTCCTTAGATTTGAGTAACTAGTACCTCTATACCTATAATATATACTTATAGTTATTACTTATTACATAATGTACAAAGTATTACATATATACTTGATCACAAACTTGTGGTAAAACTAAGTTGAATAATGAAACCAGTTCACAAACTTGCTTTAATTATACTATATTCTTATTCATTATAATAATAAATATTATATTTTTAAAACATATATTGGTTATACTACGTTTGCTAATTTCCGTGGCTATACAAAAATGTGGATGATCGAATAATAATTATTATAAAGGGACTTGTATATTATTATAGGAAATGTCTATATATTATTATATTGTGTGAGGAATGATTACTTTGTACAGACGGCATAAAGACAATAACTCGAAATCGGGTATATTGCTTTTGTAAATAATTGTGTATATCTATAGAAATTCCAAAACTGTCGGTTCATCTCCGAGACAGAGAGACAAAGCAAAGAGAGAGATGAAGTATATACGTCTCAATTTAGAGGCACAATAGACCAATGGATGCGAAACGGGCCATGAGTGGGAACTGGGAAGTTATGTGGGGATGAGAAGAGGTACGGATATCTGCCCTTAAGCTTCTTATTAAACTCGTGACCCCCTCTTATGTTCTTCCACCGTCACCACCACCTCCACTACAACCACCACCGTCTCCACCACCAGTCGCACCACCATATCACCGCCGCCATAGCCACCAAGTGATGGTTTCTGGACACACCATAGGAAAATAGTAACTAACCGAACCCGAGTGCGCAAAACATGTGGTCCGATTGGCTTGAAGCCGTTATTAAATTGTATTATATCTTTGGAATTTTCATTAAATACACCCGCCGGGCTTCTGTTTTTATTCGCATGCCATAATAACGGCCGCGGAAAAGCTATAACAAAGTTTTTACAGAACAACAAAAATCCTCTTCTGACTTACTTATACTATTATACTATAGATGGCGGCCACCACCATGTTAAACTTTTCACATTTACCCGCGTTCGAGGTCGAAAATCGCTTTTCCAATGTTATCCAAGGCAACACTTAAATGGTGTGACTCTTATAGACGTGATTATTGTTTTGCGTGTTCTTCTACGCTTGGAACAAATGTCGTAGCACATTATATTATATATTTCATTCTTTATTACACAATACACATATTATATATTTGGCATACAATCTGTCTAATATTTTTTTTATTGTCCAACATATTATAAGTAGTACCTATAATGTTACCCATTGTGATATTCAGTAGAAAAAATATCTCTAATTATGATTACAGTTGATTTATCGCGTTTTTTGTTAGGTACCTATATTATTATAAAGAGCAACGACATAGCTTAGAATAAAAAAATATGTTAGCAAACATAATATCGAATGCGCCTATTTTTGTTTTTAAAACGATTGACAAAATTAATCTGAAATTAAAACTTTTAGGAATAATAAATTCCCATTAAATCAATGTTTGATTAATGGTCATCATTATACTTTTTAATTTATTTGTTCCAATGACAAAAAAAAAAAAAAAAAATGTCAATAGAAACATTAATGACTAGGATAGTATTTTAAAGGTCTTGAATTATTTATTCAGAAATATTTAATCAAATGTAGTCTGAAATAACAATAACGATTTATCTACAAAATAAAATATTATGTACTTCACATTTTGCAGGCATAATAATTTAAAATAAATTCAATAAATCAGAAATTAAACAAAAATGTCAAAACAATTTTCCGTATACCATCGTAATCAATAAAAAATGGATATTTTACGACGGTAGAATTTTTTATAAAAGTTTAATATAAGCATTAAATATAAAATGATTTTGGCTAAGTTATCGGTTGAGAAAATATATAATAGCTATAATATTTCAATAATTCATTTATAGAATGTAGCATGTTAATCCTAGGGGGGTTTTGCAAAAGGCATATATTATTTTATATTTTTAAAACCACGTTGAAAGGATGTGCAATTCATTTCTTGGTATATAGCATACATAAATACAAATCCATAAATTATTCTTGAGAAGAATGCAATTATTCGAAGGAAAAAACTATACATAATAATATAATAATTCGTTTCATATGCATATGGTGACTCAACCAAGCATGCTTATCCTCATTTTTCTTTTAATTATGCATTTGAATATATCCCAATACTTAGAGTTTTTAGTTAACTTAGAGAATATAATATTTTTAATTACATAGATTTATTATGCCATTTAAGAAGTGTCCTGTAGCGATAGGTGTAAGCTTCAATTTTTTCGAATGAACACCACCATTTTTTAATGGAAATTGTTAAGCCATCTTTTTAAAATGACTTTTTAAAAAATATTAATGTATCTATATTAAAATTTGAACGAGTAGCTTTTCAGTACCTAATATTTAACTTTGTACAATTATATACTAGATTTATGTAAATAATGATATTTTGGCTATCTCTATAACGATTTGAAAACGATATTAATTAATATTGATCGATAAACATTTTATAATTTGTGAAAATTGTCGAGTATAATAAAACTTGACTAAAATATACTAATCCATTTACCATTTTATGAAAAACCATTTTGAGGAATATTGCCCTTAGTACGAGTTCTTTGTTGGAATTTCGATTCAGACAGGTGTATCGACCTTTTCAAAATAAATCTTCTGCTTAACAATTCACCGTAAAAAAGGGGGTGGTTCTCGTGTTAAGTTTGTATTGCAGCATTTTACTCCTTAAATGGTATAAAAAAATCTCAGCATTTTAAAATATTTTCGTTATTCCTTAACTAGGTATACTTCAAAATTTCCAAAAATTAGGAATTGAATAAATGCATTATTTAAGAATAAAGGGGCGGGGACGAGAATGTTTGATGAATCAACCGTATATATTTATAATCAAAAAATGTAATTTAGTGTCATGATTGTATGTGTGCGTGCACTGAAAGAAATATATTGTCATGGGAAACAAAATACGGTAAATGCGACCACGAAAAGTGGTTGCTACAGGGACAACAATAATTTTAGTTGCAATAATTAATCAAATTTTGTTAAATATAAAATGTTGTTTAAACATCACTTTTGATTATTAGAACCGAACTGAGATCAGTTATACTTACAAACCATTTATAATGGTAACATCGATGAACCTAATATATTGTTATTACTCAATACAAAACAAAATATAATCAGTACCAGTAAGATTAGTATGAGTAACAGAATAATTATGATGTTACTGCACTTAATTCTGATATCATTACCAAACTACATAGTGGTGTCTTTAAAGTGTTTAGTAACAATAACATTAATGTTAAAAAAATATAAATTATTTTTATTGTTGCAACTACAAGTTAATATGGTAATAAGTATCTATTAGTTTAATAACTACAACCATGTTTATTACGTACATAGTAGCTATTATTATCATTGAGTATAATATATTGCCAATAATATATTACCTATA
>NC_042494.1:56099610-56109890 GCF_005508785.2 Acyrthosiphon pisum
ATCGTTCGGTTATTGGTATTCGTTAAATACTCAGTTTAAAAATAGATTTTATCTAATAAACAAAGATTACCAGAAATTCTGTATCGTCTATCAAACGTTTTGTTCATTCGATTATTCTGTTGTATTAACGTAATAATTTTTAAACACGGCAAATCTTTTTGTTCATTTTACCATCACTAACTAACTGAAAGAGGACTGTACTGAAAACAATATAATATTGTATGTATTACAATTTTCTGGTAGTAACTACGATATATTCTCTAACAAACCTATTTTGTAAAACAATACAACATAATTTTTTTCAGTGTGCAATAACTGCTGATAACAATATTATTTACTGAATATCTAGCTAGGATTATTATTAAATAAATCATCAATGTTTTTATAATCCAATTTTATGCAAATTTCAAAAATAATTTTATATTTCTACATCAATAATAATTTGACATTATAAAAACATTTGTGTAGTAAAATATAGTAATTTCAAAAAATAAATATTTTATGGGTTGCTTGTTTTTACAGTCTAACATACACTTGTGGGAAACGGGAGTCTTAATAAATTTGATCAAGTCGGAAGCTGTTATGGCATAATATATCTTTAGTGTTGTCGCAACTTGCAAGTGTTTCGTCGTTGATATTAATAATACCACGTACACTAACAATGTAATCTTTATCGTTAAATATAGTGTTTTAAAAATTGATTTAAAATTAAACCCTTTGTACACCAGCATATACAACATGACTCAAAAAGAAATGATTTTTCTTAGCATTTCGGTGTAAGCCAATAATGTGTTATTATTTATCACCTGAAAGCGTTGATAACTTTTATTTTTATATCTTAACGAACATCAGTGTTCACAAAAAAAACATATTGTTAATATAATTTAAATTCATAATATGCAGTTATAGTAGTTACCTTACATCTTACATTTTACATACAGCTCAATTTTTAGTTAAATATATTCTTTATTTTTACATATTTGCCCGCAGGACAAGATATTGTATGTAATAAAAATAACAACTACTAAATCTAGTTGATTTATGGAAATTTCGAAAAAATAAGTAAATATTATGTTAGAGGAAAAATAATAAACGTTTGAATTCATAAATGTAGATGCAACCGTTGTCTTTAAGAAACCTTTTAACAATGTAAGTGTAAATAAGTAAAAAAAATTTAAATAAATATGGAAATTTTTATTTTATTGTAATGTTTTTTTAATTTATTGAATCGACGTAGGTAATGACAGATATAATATGTATTTTATATATACCTATTTAAAATATAATTTAGGTTTATACAAACATTACAAACTAAATATACTATTGTGTATGATAAGCGTCAGTGGCTTAAAATTACCCTCCATTAATATTTAAAAATAACCATAATATTTGTATTGTAGATATTTTTCTACAAACATAGACATTTTTATTTAAGCTTCCACGTTTATAAAATCATGTCTATGATATTTTTTAGTTTAAAATGTTTGATTTAAAGAAAAATTATAGTTTAGATATTTATGTAGAAATATAACAAACTATTTGTTTATCGATTGATTTACCAACAATGTGCATAATATACATAATATATTATAAGGACTTAAATTAAAAATAATAATAAAAATTATTATCTTTAAGTTTTAGATTCTGAGCGGGATGAATGTATTGGATTTACAATAATATTATTCATTATGTATGTGTGTTTTTGTGTATACATTTATTTATTTATGTTTGTGTCTGAAGTCAATTTTGTAGCAGACAAATATTTTTCAATCTTCAACTTTGTGGTCTCTGGTAGAAAATGTTATCTATATAGTTGGTGCATTAAGCAGGTCAAAAGAAAAAGCTCCCAGTACTTATCAAAATTTAAAAACTATTGAAATATGGGAGTAATATTATGGAATATCAATTTGCAAGTTTCAACCAAATCGATTCGGTTAATTGTTTGTACCTAATTCAAAAATTAACAACCGTAAATACTGTAAACTTTTACCAAATATTTGTACGTATAATTTTATCATTTATAAAATATATTTTGAATTTAATTTTGTATGAAATAAAAAATTAAATCAATTTTTAATCACAAAGTGTACTTTGTTCTTTATTAACAATTAATATAATAAAATAATAAATAATTATGAATGCTATACATTGTCTATATAAAAAAATATGAATGTATTTACTATTTATTTAGCCATCCATGTCGTTTTTTAGTCAAAATTTTCTCCAACAAATCTAAAAATTTGATAGTAAATATTAAATTTAAAATTTTAATGGTACATATCGTATCAAATGGAATAAAAGTGGGAAGTACTTATCTAGGTAAGCGATCAGTTTTAGTTAAATGGGCTGGTCAACACTTTTCCTTTTCCCTATAAAAACTTAAATGGCGCCACTGTGCCATTTCCCAAGTATACAACAGAATATTTTATTTATTTTATTAATTATTAACTCTCCCACTCTATCACTTGAATACTCCTTAGCACACCTCTGCCGTCCTTGTATCCAAAATTAGATTTTATTGTTTCAGTGGAATGTTGATATTAATTATTCATTCTCACAGTATGTGAAGCTTTAATATTTCCAAGAAAAATATCCTTTCAATATTCCAAGCTAAAATCAAAAAAATATTTGGACGAAGTAGACCTTAGAATTTACTGGCAGATTTACAAGGAAAAATAAACAAATTTAAACCTATGTTGATTTTTTTTCACTTACTCATCGTTATCATCATACACGGCCTATGCACTGAAAATATGTTTGTTTGATTATTGCGTAGTGTTTATCCATATAAAAAAAATGTAAAACCCTATTTGTTTAGTGACTTTAGTGAGACCAATCGCCGATTTCTACTACTTAAAAGTTAAAGGCCTACATTTTCCTCTTTTTATTTTTTGATGTGTCATTGCCTGTTTTATACAAGCTGCAACTCGGAAAACTCTAACTATATGTAGGGGTTTATTTTCTAAATCCTCTGATATTTTATAGAAACACGCGGTATTTACTCAACGACAATTGTACAGTAAACAGTGTAATACGAATGAATAAATGGGTTTTTTCTGGTTTACAGTGTTCCTTTAAAATTGTATGGCTCTATTGTAAACATCATTCAAAATGACTACACTTCATTCAGCATGATTTAAAAAACTTGACCACTTTTTCTGCAGTAACGTCAGTGAATAAAAATAATTTTATACTACACTTAGAAAGTATATTATATATAATATAAATAATATATACGGGGGATTTGAATTTTATTACAATTTAATAATATTTCAGTCTCCATAGAATTTGAATAATATTCATAAGAACACAGCAATTCAGTGAAAGCTAGAGTTTTAAATAATCAATACAGTTGGTAAACAAAAATTAATATTTAACTTATTGCATTGTATTTATGATTTGTATTAGATGGACTGGTGTTATGAAGTTATTTCGATATCAATATATCATAATCACAATTACTAAATAATGTATATGTCGCATCCACTTAGTGAAATCGCTCATTTCATGAAGTGGATGTCCACTTCATGAAATGTATCCATTTAGTGAAAGTGACGTTTTACTACACCATATGGACAATTTGTTGACCTTTACATGAAGTGGATTAAATTCAATTTATCCACATTCTGTAATATTACTATTATATACGAGTATTTTTGATATTGGGTTATTGTACGATTTGCACTAGGTAATTGTGTATAAACTATAAAATAAAATAAAAGTTGCTTGATATAATTTGTAACTTGTACACTGTATAAACTGGTTCATCAGTCGATCAAGTAATTTCAAGATAAGATGATTGTACAGATACATAGTAATATACAGATGGTGTATATGATCCGGACATCCCGTTGACAATAATGTGTCAGTCTGTCTTATACCAGTTGTTGGTAGTTGTTGACTAGTAACACGTTATTTTATATAATATGGAAAAAGTATTATTTTATGAGAAGTTACAAGAATATTATGCTACGAAGCCGAAGAAAAAACCTTTAAGTCGAGAGGAAAGATTCAAATAATCGCGGAGATTGAAGCTGCTAAAACTAAAATGTAAGAATTTAACTAATTAAAAAAAAAATTATAATAAAAAGTTATTGTGCAGTTATAAAAATTAAACTAAAGATTCATAGGGACATATTATAAAAATTTAAACAAATTAGGCCATCATAAAGTTACAAAAATAATAAAAAATAAAAATATAAGATATAAAATATAAAAAGCGGGCAAGTGGATGTCGCTCTGCTGTACAGTATAGGTTACAAGTGGGTTACTATAATGGATGGTGTTATATTTTTAATTCATTGATATAATATTATTATTTTGTTTGTTATTGTTTGTTTTAAAGTTACACCAATAACCAAAATCGATTTTATCAATAACCAATTTTGCGTAAAAAATTCTGTTTTTTCTTTATATTTATTTTGTTTTTCCCTGCGCTTTGAAAACTATTGGGAATTTTAAATGTTGACTTTTCGAATGCATCAACTTGATTAATTGATAAAAAGTTATAAATTAAATTATTTAAATTTTTTTTAAGTATTAACTTTATTATTATTATTTTATTATAATTATACGACTATTTAATTATTTTAACGTTAAAAAAATGCTTAATTTGATTAATAAAAAAGTTATAAATTTATTTTTACTTTTGGATGTACGAAAACACGTCGAGAGTATTATTTGCTTACCACGTATACAGTGCTTAAAGTTGCAGGCCAAAAGTTTTTAATATACAAACCCACAGAAAACGAAGAAAATATTAGGTATAGTACAATGACAATATTATTTCATAAGCTTATTAAGTTAATTAAGTTACATTTTATTTATAGGTACATTGTAAGCTATGAAGATTTATACGGCAGAATAAAAAGCTTCCATATAAATACCCGGTCATGGTGGAAATGTCAAACTTCGTACGGCAATACAAAAATAGTACTATATTACAAGACCAGCTAGTGACATTTTTTTAACCGTATGTCAAACTTGCAGTTGTAAAAAGTACTATATTATTTAATTATTATCATATTATACACAATTACCTAGTGCAAATCGTACAATAACCCAATATCAAAATACTTTTATATACAATAGTAATATTATAGAATGTGGATAAAATGAATTTCATCCACTTCATGAAAAGGTCAACAAATTGTCCATATAGTGTAGTAAAACGTCATTTTCACTAAATGGATACATTTCATGAAGTGGACTTCCACTTCATGAAATGAGCGATTTCACTAAGTAGATGCGACATATACATAATCACTACAGATATAATGTGAAATTAAAAAAAAACTGGTCAACGACGAAGTCGCTTTTCTGTATATTTGATTTTTAGTGTAGGTCACTGTAATGGATGTGTTAAATTTTAATTAAATGGACAATGATAAATCATAACATATGAAAAATGATTATGTTCGGGGAGGGTGTGTCAGGTCACTTCTAAGAATATTATATAATTTATTTATATTAACAATATTAGATAGGTACCTATTATTAATAAATTAATATTAATAGTTTTAAAAAATATACATTTCTGACTTATAATATTATTACTAATGACAAACAAATTATATAGGTACCTACAAATTAAAATTAAATCGAAAATTGAAATTGATCAAATCTTCGCGTGTATGAATAATACTGGAACAAATTTGCGCGTGACACGATACGATACATATTATTATAATAATATGTAATACAGCTGTTTTTGTGTCAGTCGTTTTGTATTACGTCTTAAACTACCCCCTAACAATCTGCAAATCCCTCGCTAAATTTTTGAAAGGTACATAATATCATATGCTGCGAAATACCCTGCTTGTATACGACTCGAACTTATATATACAGCATTACAACCACATCAGCAGTCCTCGAAAATGATTATTTTTGACCGCATAAAATATCATATATTTTATATTTCTCAGATTGTGATCGCACTATATAACAAATTGTTGCTGAAGGAAATGCATTATACATAATGTTTGGCTCACCAGTCATTCGTCTTTCAATCCCGTCAAAATCACATCCAAAATTAATGTCCGGTCGCTGTATACGTTTTGGCCAACACGTGGGTTTAAACGCAAAGTACCCAAGACGTGATTTATATAATTTTACATCCCTTTCAGAGCTAACGTTCGGTTAAAATAAAACAACTGTTACTTTTTTGACCTTTTTACAGTGAAATAAAAAATACGTGCACGCCCCATTTACATCGGCCTCAATTCATTGTTTTACCCGAAATTTAAGAAAAACTAAATTGCACGAAGCTCTTGTATTATTTGCTTTGAACGATTTCTGAGTTTACAACTTTAATTTGAAAAAATAATTTAAAGGTGGCGTATAGTCGTTTCGTAAGTAATTTTAATTAATGTACATTTTAATTTTACATTTGAATAAGTTCGTTGACAAAAATATTTGGGAAATAATATTGAACAATTAACAAAGTTTATTTGTTACAATAAAATAAAACCATAAATATTGTATCTGTATCAAACATTTTATATAAATAATCTGTACATAAATATCTGATAATAGTTAAATTACTGGTTATAATGAATCAAATGGTTTATTATACAATCCATATACCTTGGTAAATAATTAATAATTTTTTAAATATCTAGAAAAAAAAATGAAAAAAAAAATTACTTTTGCTAAATTTTGATTGTCTTTTTATGTAACAGTGAAATTAAGCAGGTTTATTAAAATATGCTGAAAATTAATTTAGTGGCATGTGGTACTTTGTGAATGTTTTGTTTAGTTTGACGTTTCTACCACATACTTATAATAGCCATCTTAACTCTTCAAAGTTAAAATGTCAAACTATACTAAACATTCACAAAATACCATATTATGCCACTGAAACTATATACTAACTTGATTGTTTGTAACAACACAAATAAAAACTAAAGCTAAAAAGAAAAGTAAAGCCTACCGTGGTACATAATATTATATAATAATAGGTGAGTATAATAGGTGCTGGGCGTCTATCGATTCTCTTATCTGTCGCAGGATAACGATGTTAATTACTATTATATGGATTGTATTTATTATTTTTTTTATTTATATTTAAAATATATATATGGCCGTATGGATATATTTATTAAAATATCTTGCACATAAAACCAACTTTTTAAATAAATGTCAACAAGTATCATTATTTAGAAAACCGACATCTATTTTTTGTAACGGAAATGTTAACAGCTATTTTTTGTCGATTTTTATATTTTCATGAAATGATATATGACTGTAATATAAATCGATAATCAGTGTGATGTAATAGATTAAAGGTTATTTATAACGACATAAAATAAAAATACATAAAATGCATGATAATTTGGTTTTGCTGTCGATTTAAATTATTCATTTATTTAAATTTAGTCGAAAACTAAAACTTCATAATGGTCAATTTGTTTTTTTATTATGATTGTGAATTCATTTTCAATTTTTCAAAATCTTGTTTATAAATCAGTATAAATATTGAATACATTTAATGATAAATGTCCAAATCATAGACCGAAGTGTATATTATAGGTATATTTTATTTGGGTCACTCGGATCAGTCCGTAATAGATTGGAGCGTTTGACTGTTCCACACGATTTCGATTTCGACCCCTTTTAGGCGAAAATAAGAAAAAAAGGCCTTAGGCAATAAATATGTTTTTTCTTCTGTTATATATATATATATATGATATAAAGAGAGACAGAGATTGAGAGAGAGGGAGAGGTGTGAGATTTATCCAAAAACATTAAATGGGATCCAAGACGATATAATGGCACAACCATTTACGTGTAATCTACTCGATAATCGTCCACGATTTACTTCTAAAACGTTTTTCTACGGATGAAAAGGACGAAGAGAAGCTATACAATCCTAGTCCCTATACCCTAACGATAAAATGTCTGGTTCATTTATCCTCTTAACAGCCCTCGAGATAATTGGTTGTTTATTCGGAATTGATGTTTGACAGGAGGCTTATAGTACAAAGATTGAAACCGGACGTTAATCGGACGTAATCGGGTGTTTACATATCGCCATTTTATAGTAATAGTTTAATATATATATATATATATTAAAATAATAACGGTCGATAAACTATATTAACCACATTAATCTGTGACTTGCCCTCAAGTTTCTGGATAAATTGACTTTAAAATTAAAATACGCATGAACTGGATACGAAAAGGTCAGGCGTAACGGAAATGTTCGATAAGCTATGATAAATACTGCTTGTATTATAATTTATAGTTCAGTGGATATATTAAATACATAGAACAAACAACACAACTATGGTAAATAATTTAAATAAAAATCTATGAGTACTATAATAAGTGGGTAGGTACCTATCTACAATTATTATAATAGGTATACATGATAAGTATACATTCTGTACTTTATATTATAACGTTTAGAATTATTATAGCTTTAAGAACATTTTAAAGCACAGAATTGTTTAAAAGCTTTAAAAGTTGTGACGATAATATTTCAAAATTGAATACTTATTTAAAATCTGTATTCGTAATTAGTTTTAAATATGTAAATGTAATATAATTTATTTTTAATGTAAAATGGGGTATTGAATTCTTACATTTTCTCAAGTAAAAAACATACTTATTAGCCTATTGAATATTAATTTCCCAATTCTTCACTGCTATTACATGCTAATAATAATAATAATAAGCGATTTAAAATTGAATTCTTTTCATAAATATATTATTATTTTTTATCGTTATTATCTTTATGCATCATACAATATTGGTTTTGAATATGACTAACTATACTTATAACCTCAAATTTGTACTAAGTACTTAACTACCAACCTAAGTTGTATTTTCAACGATATATTGATCAAATTTTGAAAAAAAATTAAAACTTAAATAGTAGGTACAAAGAATAGGTTGTAGTCTGTAGGTATATTAACTAAATTACAGCTAGGTACTTCACAGAACGGTATATTAAAACAAAAAAATATGGACAAGTGGGTCCGCTTTGCTGTATAGTAGTTGTAATAGATATGTGCTATATTTTAATTAATTGCATACGAAAATTGATTCTGAACGGTGACGTTATGTCCTTCTACAAATAATCATGCCTATATATCTTTAATATTTTTGAACTGCAATTAAACCATCTTACGAGAACTCTTGAAAATTAATCTTTTAAGTTTTTTTACTAAGTGCGAAAGTTTTTATCGACAATACCATAAAAAAAAATACAAAATTCGAAAAATGTCTCAAGGTCATAAATAGTTCAAAAAGAATCAAAATATTACAAGAAATATTTCAAGTGTCTACGGTTATTAGTTTTTGAGTTACATCAAACAAATAAAATCGATTTTTTCAAAAATTGGATTTGCGTAAAAATTACCATTTTTATTTTTCTCAACCCTATTTAAAAATACTGGGATTTTGATCTGATAAATTTACAAACTAGATTCACTTTTCTATCCGAAAAAATGCTGATATCGAAAATCTGAGCATTTTTACTATTACAAATCACACATCATTGCAGTGGTGTAGTGGGGCTGATACGCGGGTATACGGCGTATACCCACTTCTCTGTTTTTCTGTAAGTGCGTATACTTATAGAATAACACATGATACACGTATGGAAATGCATTTATTCTATAAACCAATTTGACAAATAATTTAAAAAAAAAAATGTACAAACCTTATCGATTTGACGGTTTCCATAATGAAAACAGTTGCTTATACAGTTATACTAAATTTAATGTTTATAAACATTAACGGACCACCAGTTGCAATATGGAATCCAACAAATTATGTAAAAAGTTGGCTGATCAAACCTAGAACTACAAATGATAACAGATCTCGATAAATAAATGCTTAGATAAAATTAAATGAAGAAAAGGCCAGTCTATGGAAAATTTTATAGTTTATTTATTTGTAAATATGTTTTTAAATTGTTATTTATTATTTAATAAGCTAAGCATGTTAGGTGCTTAAATAAATACCAAATTTATATTTCTTTAAATAGTCTTCAATAGTGACTTCAAAGAGAGTGTGATATATTTTATTTTATAACTTAATATTTTCCTATACCTAATCCTGTTTCTTGTTTTATTATTTAATAATAATTAATGTATATACTATATAGTATATATTATTGAAACTTGAAAATCCTATCTGTATATTAATAAATATCTAGGAGAATGATTGTAAACTTTAGAGGTTTAATTGCGGCAAGGTATCGAAATATAATGACGTATATAAATGCTATAAATAGAAATATAATAATAACGAAGGATATATAGGGGGGTGGG
>NC_042494.1:56109940-56127021 GCF_005508785.2 Acyrthosiphon pisum
TATCAAACACATTTAAGCGTATACTCACCAAAAAAAATTACGACTACATCACTGCATCATTGTAAATACAATATACATATTCATCGCTCTGCACAGAATTTAATATAACGTTACATGATTATTGATTTACATCGTTATTTTAATACACTTTAGCTAGTTATAGTAACAGTAGATAAAGTATACATAATATACAGTTGAATAAATTTAAGCGGTAATGTTTTTTTTTTTCATCAAAGGCTTATGTACATTGTTTTTTAATAGATTTCTTTATTTATAAATTACTAATTAGAAGACTTAATGATTATATTATAATACTATAAATTAATATAAAAACACAACATAATATCAAAATCCATTAAATAGTTGCGTAAGTAATAACTAATAACTAATAAGTATCATATAGGTTTAAAATGCATTCGAATAATTGGCAAGAAAACAAATTTTCCGACTATATGTGATATGTCTACATTGAACATTGGCACGTATCTCGTAAGTATAAACTATAAATTACCATATACCATGATAACATTTATACTATAGTATATTTTACTATGCAGGTACAATAATATAGGTAAATAATTATAAGTACATTTTATATGCGCAGATAATTTTTATAATTATTTCAAACGAATCTATCAAAAGATAAAATTGAATATAGGTAGGTACTTTTAATTCGTTAAGTTCACTCGCATTGATAGATGATTTTTTAGCTACCTATATAGCTTATAGGTTATATTATAGCAGGACAATGAAGATTTAAATCATTGTTAAATTGAATACAACTCAATTCATTGGTAGATAAATAGATAATTATAGTAAAATGTTCAAATAAAAACATTTGAAAACAAATAAAATATAGTTTAATGTTGATGCAACACTTATTAGTTAATATATATTATATACACCGTGGTCCTGTTTATGTATGATAATTAATTAGACAAATTAAAAATTTTAAAAATTGAGTAGTTCCTATTAATTCTTCGATGCGTGATATATTATATTATTATGTTATAATAATTTTGTTGAATATATTTTGAATTGAACTGATGAATAATCGAACTCGTTTTATGTTAACTGCTTATATAATAATAATAGTGATAATAATAAATCTCCTATTGCGTGTAAAAATAGAGCAATATTAAAAAATGTTAAGCATAGGTACTTAGTAACTCGATTCCATTTGAATCCGACTTATATAGTACAAACTACAAACCCATTGTTTATGCACAGAAATACTAGGTAGGATAAACAATTAATTAATATTTACTGGCATTCGCCGCGTGTTCGGTATACAATTTTATAATTTTGTTTTGATAATCGAATAGAGTGTTTATTTGTAAATACCGAATAATTTAACTGATTGACAACAGAATCATAACATTATTAACAAAAAACATTGATTCAATATTGCTTATTAATATTTAATATACTACGTAGCAAGGTAGGTTCACAAATTAATCATATCAAACGAAATAATTTTGTATATTGTATATATCTATTATAGATAATTAATATTTAGTAACTATAGGTGTAAATTAATTATGCAAATCAATTGATTTAGTGAATTTTTATTATTTATGTAAATATCTAGAAACATTATAAATTCCACAGTTTACTTAATTTGGTATGTACCTATCGAATATTTTGTAAATTATTTTATAATATAAAATAATAATTTAAAATAGAATAAGTACTAATAAGTTAAGGTATGTGACAAACACTATTTGCTTGCTACCATCAGCCTAAAGGCGATGTACATAATACTCAGACTTCTATCTAATAATACTATTAGAGAACTCTGAACTACCGTCTACCACGTCTGTGGTATAATATGATAGTAATTTCGTTCAAAATTTGAACTTCAAACGTTCAAAAAAAAAGTATGAGCATTACGCTTCACTTTTATTTTAAACTTCAGATTCAAAAAAGGGGGATAGTAGGTAATAGCTCTGCTTTTGATCGTAACTCGTCATTGAGTAAATCACTGTAATTTAGGAGTTAAATTTGAACTCAATGATAAATCATTACAAGCAAAAAACGATTCTGATCAGAAACGGCCAATTAGGCCTATGCTTTTTGCCATTGCTATTATTGTGTAATTAATTTTAATATTAGGTAGTATTACAGAAAGTTGGTTTAGCTTAATTTTTTTTTTAAAATCCCAAAGACATTTCACATTTTTCAAATTATCCACAAAATTATTGAACTTGTTATAAACTTCATTTAAACATCTAATTTCGTCCAAATTTAATCTTTAAATGTCTTGGAATGTTTAATTTTTACCTCCCAACGTCACAAAAGTACCAACCAAGTATAGATTCACTTTTCCATCAGAAAAGATATTGAAGTGTTTTCTACTAGAAATCGTGTAAGCATACAAAAAAAAAAACACTATAATATATACTGTCAAAATAATGGTACCTATAGGTACATATATGGTACCAATACCTAGTACAGATATTATAAGTATTTAATATTTAGTGAATACAATAATCAAGTAAATAAACAAGATTTAATTTCAATTAATTTAGTACCTAATTTTAATTAATTTAATTTTCAATTCTAAGAATAATAATAATAATTAACTATACAAATATTATAATATTCATTAAACATACATTTGGAGGGTATAATAAATCATATTCATATATATATAGTGTATTTAATATTTTAAGTGTTTTTAGTTTTGAATTATGTTAAATTGCTTTTTATAATATTTGCGTGTTTCTCTGTAATCTAGTAACTTTGAACTTCTTACGTAGTAAGATAAAATAGTATGTTCTAAATAATCTGATAAAGAATTATGAAATATAATTTGAAAACTTCCGAAAACGGTCGTTTAATTTTCAACCGACATCCATAATTTACACATAATATATTTTATTATTTTAATTTTTAATTCTGTTTAAAAAAATACGAGTATTCATCAAAATTTAATCAAATTTAATAATTGTATAATAAAGTGTGCTACTTCAAAAGTAAATTAAAAATTATACTCATTATCTTATAAACAAAAATTTTAAATTGAGATATAAGATGAT
This sequence comes from Acyrthosiphon pisum, assembly GCF_005508785.2. Classification (NCBI taxonomy): domain Eukaryota; kingdom Metazoa; phylum Arthropoda; class Insecta; order Hemiptera; family Aphididae; genus Acyrthosiphon; species Acyrthosiphon pisum. The sequence continues at coordinate 56,112,982 of NC_042494.1, forward strand.
TGGTTTTAAGTTTTAACGATTAATAATTGATAAGAAATGTATTAAACTTTTAAGTAAAATGTGGACTTTTACAATAACTTTGATATTTTCTACTTGAACTTCTCATACGCTTAAGTGAATTATGGTTGATAGATTTTGAATCACTAGGGTCCCTATGAATTAAAAGACTAGTCATTCGCACGACAACAGAAAGTTTGTCCAAGTTAATCCACAAGTCACAACTTTTATCTCGATGTCAATAAATGGAATTTATTTCTATACGACCAGCTCCTAACTTTTCACCCCGACTTTTACCTAACTTATGACCCACCCTACTACATATGACTTCCCCCTCTCACACTACCGCCAAAAAAATGAAAAATGTAAAATAAATAATAGTTGGTTATTTGGGCATGTACCCATGTCATATGTTGTAAAATATATAAATATTATAAACTACCTACTATATTATTTAGTAATGGTTTAATAATATAAATACCTAGCGAGGGAAAAAAAGTATAATATGAAAGGTACTTATAACTATTATATGGGTACCTAGTCATAATATTCAAACGAGTTATTTACTTGTGAATGTTATAAAACAAGCATCTAAATTCTTAAGTATAAAAAATTAAGACTCGACTTAATTTTAATTTAAAAATAAATTATCATTATTATGAAATATAATGTATATACTATTATTACAATTATAAGTAGGTATTTTGCTTTTAATTGTACATAAAAAATCATAGACTAGCTGGTACTTAATCAAAAGCCAATCTGTGTGGAAATAACTATACGCTATTTTCACAATGGAGTAAATCATGTTGAAATAAATTTGAAGAGGAATATCTCTAAAGTGGTTAAACATGTTTTGACTTCTGACACAACAGCCAGCAATGAGCAATACCGATAAGATTGAACTCTATAAGTGCAAAGAAAAACATTTTATGAGACAATTTTATTGTAGGTTATTTTTTTTTCTCGGTCAGAATAATAATATGGTAACATGTGTTCGGGAATTCATTAGTAGGTAGTAACCTAACCTTCAATACCTCTGAAATGCAATATTTCTACACCAATAATAGCTGGAAATAAATCAATAATACAAATCAATTCCTTATTTTATAAATTTTATTTACTCACTTTAGGTAGGAGTATAATATTTTCTTATCAGTCTTATAATTCTTATTTAAATATAGCATTGTATTTTATTCCAGAATATTAAATATATTTTTTCTTTTTACCGTCGTATTTCAACGAACAATATTTTTGTTTCGAATATTACTATTTAAAAAAAAATTGGTGTTAAAATATTATTTTATAGCACTTTTAAGAATTTTAAAGATTTCATTAAATATAGATGACATAATACCTAACATTCATATCTACCTTTCTGAAGTTTAGAAGTTTAATTTGACAATATGTATAATAAGTTTGTGACATCTGAAATTCTTGCACTAGTTAAAAAATGTGTTTATTAATAATTTTAAGTATCCATTTGTGATAAACGAAAACACATTTTAAATTTTAATATACACTACAAAAAACTACATGTAAAGTATTTTGAATACTTTTAAAATATATTTATATTTATATTCAAATACATTTGAAAGAAAGTATTCGAATATATATTTAAAATACAAATGACACCAAGTATTTTAATACGTATTTTGAATACATTTAAAAAGTATTCTTAACAAGACTGAATTTCTTATTATTTATTACAATAATATTTCCTAATCAACAAAATATAAATTCCAATCAATCATAGGATATATAATAATATTTTACTTTGAGAAAATTATATCCTTTATTTATATTAGCTGTATTACATTAATACCACTGTGTAGTGAATTCGGTATTATTAAAAAAAAATTTAGTCGTAAAAACCACATGTAAATCGAGTCAGTACTTCGGGAGATTACACCACAGCCACCATGGTCAATAAATTTACATGTGGTCTAATTGTCCCAAAAGTGGTCTAATTTTCACCTAGCTGTGGTCTTATTGTCCCGAGAACTTATTGTAACCTTGCCCAAACAATAACGACTTTGTGTATTGTATACAAATAAAAGATACTTTTATATTAAAACAATGAATTTTAAATTATTATTTAGTTAGGTAGGTACTTTACATCCCTATTCCTGTAATATCGTGCAAGACAAATAAAACCAGAGAATATAAAGGTAAACTTTTTTACTTTTCTATAATCCATTAGAATTCAATTTACAAATAGAGGATGATTTCTTCATAGGTACACTTGAATTTTCTAAGACAACTCTACTCGTGAAGCATTTACACAGATATTTTATCCATAATAACAATTTGTTATTTATACAGCAATCGCCAATCAATATTTAAATTGTAAATAAATAAATACATTTTAATAGTTTGTAAACGTATATTTTATAGGCATTTTTCCAAACAATCAAGCTAACTATATATGTTATAAAAATCAGTAGCATAAAATAATAATGCAATATAATACTTATAAATTATAATTTTATACCTACAGGTTTAATTTCGAAGTTTAAGAGAAAAAAAATATTTTTAATTACGTTATGTTTTATTATCAGTAACACCTATTAAATACAATATTTTCAATTAATACCAGGGGCGCCATTTTGGGGGGGGGGGGGCAGGGTGTGCACTCGCACACCCTGTAATTTTGTCGTCCACAATTGGCCTAGGCCTAATTAATACTATGGCCAGATGGCCTTCAGTTTCCCTATCTTTAATTGTGCATGCACCGCAGCTATTCACTGATAATCATAAATAATATTATAATATTGTGTTCTTTAATTTGATAATTGATAAATTGATATCGGTATCACTTTATCCACTGGCACACACAAATATGTGTAAATGGTAAGTGGCTACTGACAGGGGCGGACTGGCTATTTTTGGCCCCGGTGCAAAATTAATTAGGGGCCCGTAATTTTTTTTCAAACCTACCTAAATTAGGAAAGAGCCCTTAGTTTTATAAGTAAACATAAAAAAAAAATTAAGAATAACATGTTGTTTATTTGTAGAGATGTTGAAATATGTTATTTTATTTTTATTTTGTATAATACCATATTATACCAGTATTATACCGTATACCGACTGTGGTAATCGGGGACCCGGATCATAAATACAAACGGTGGCCCGGGGTGCTACTAGGTGTATAGCACCCTGGGCCAGTCCGCCCCTGGTTACTGATAGACAAAAGACATAATAATAATAATATGCATCTATTCTATCTAAAAATATCTTTACTATACACTATACAGTATATACACAGAATGTATGAACGGTAAAATGTAATGTGTTAACTATAAAAATATGTTTTTGATACTGTAATGAATCTGTAATGAAAAACTGAAAACACTAGAAACGTTTTTTTAACGATTGGCTTGGAGGTGGGAATAAAGTGGCCTCTTTAATTGTTTGCACACCTTAAAGAAAACTGAAATGGCGCCCCTGATTAATACTATATACCATAACGGAATAACCCATATTTAATACAACATTGTTTAAGAAATCGTTAAATATAATTTACAACTCGCATTATGTCTTATACATTTATAACATATTATTATAAAATGATTTATTCTATAATGATTTTTTTTTATTTAAAATATATTTGTTTCTGCGTGTTTACATAATTTGTAATAATTATAAAATATTAAAACACAACAACACTTTGCAAGATCAGATTTTACCTGATACTCATCAACAGATTGAAGTAAATTAAACTAAATATATTAAGAACCGGACACATTAAAGTTCCTACCAAACCAACACACAGTTTCCTCATTAATTTAAAGAGACCGACCAGCAAACAGTTATGTGTATGACAAGTGGCATACAAATCTCCACCAAACACATTCTAACTGAGTGCCAACTTTATGGATAGGACCTATGGAATTTGCAGGAATTATTCAGGAGTAGGTACATCTGAATCCCGGAATAACCACAAAACTATACGGGGAAGTTCTCAATCAAAACGCACATATCATCAATAATAGTGGTTAAGATAGTATTTCTACTGTATAATATTTAAAATGTAAAAATTCATCTTACATATACTTTCCTCCCAATATCCATTCGGCGACATATATGTAATTTAATTTTCTTAAAAGCTAATGGTCAAAGCCATCGGGACTTGTTGTTTCAAAAATAACATATTATTACAAATATTAGCCAATAGCTAAATAACTATATAGTAACAAATAACTACACAAACAGTAGTAGGTACCTACTTAAATAATACTCAAGAAAATTAATCCGTGGTGACACTATTGAATATAATTGAACGTTAAGATTGGTTTTCAATATCGTTTTACCTCTAGAGATAGGGTTGAGTATGATGATTGTTTCCGTGTTTGTATAAAAAATAAATATTAGGTATGTAGTAGTATATTAGTTTAAATAAGTAATAACTTTGTGCATACTTTCCCTTTGCTATATTTTAAATAAATTTAATTTATTTTAATTTATTAATTTTATTGAATATTTACAATATTTTTTTTAGAATACCCAAGTAGTTGTATAAATAAGTATTTAATGACACTGTGATAATACTAAAAATAAACCAGAAATTATATAGAATTATATATATATATATACATTTTGTTATTGGCAAATTAATGTTATTTTAGAGTTGGAAATGAGTATTGGGAAGTATTAGAATCGTCTTAAGATCCCAAGTTTCCTAACCAAAGCCAAAAACATAAAAATTAAAATATTTATGACTTTAATACGAGTATACGATCTGTCATTCTAACCCAACCTATAGCTCCGAAACATGGCCCTTGAGAAAAACAGAAAGATTGAAGACTTAATGTATTTATAACCTTTGAAAGAAAGGGAAGTACTTATATAATCTATTAAAACGAATTTTATGATTAGACCCATAATTCATAAAGCGGTTGGTGGATAAGACTATATACACATTGAATAACACAAATTATTTTTTTTTTAATGGCCATGGATTAACTCAACTCAACTTATTATCATATACAAGCTGTTATTACTTACTTGGATGAATTATAAATATTCTTTATTTGCTAACGTATATAATATGAATATTCATTTAATTTGAAATAAACTAAACTATTGCCTATGGAGGAAATCACGAAAAAAAACGTGTGTGAGCCAGGCTTGCCTTGATGCCATTATAAAAACGGTAATTAAAGATGACCCAATATGAAAAATATCACTAGGTAAGCTGCTCTTATGATGGGAAGAATTTGTAAGAAGGAGAGATGTAAAACCAATAGATCAAGAACAAATTGTGAAGAAGCAGCCCGTGACAGAGAGAGTTGGAAAAGTTTGTTTTACGGGAAGGCCGGAAACCAAAAATAAATTTTTTTTTAAAAGGTCGATAAGTGAGTACTGCTCTGTCGTACATCAGATGTCGTTGTGAATCACCACTGTAATTTTTTTTTATTTAAACCATCAGAAGTTACATAGATTACAAAAACATTAAATTAGTTTACATGATTATCTAACTATTTTAAGCTAATAGCTTGTGTTAGAGATATAGAGTAATAATTAATTATTAAGAAAACAAATTATAATACTTGTATTATAATATAAGTAAAAAAAAAAAAAAAATGATGAATAAAATAGAAATTAAAAGTTTTAACAATAGAAAAATTATAAGTATGAAATATTATGTTAAATATTAAATATAACAAATTATATGAAGGAATTGGACTAAAATTCCCTTTTCTCTTAAATTATTTTTTTTCCTAACGTTTTTGAAATTTACTAGGAATTTTTTATTTTTGACCCAACAAAGTACTTGCTTGATTCACTTTCCTATCAGAAAAGATGTTGAGAAAGTAAAAAAAAAATTTTCAAATAATACGAGTTATCATTGCTTTCTACAAGTTTATAATATTGCACCAAATTTAGTACCTATATTTAAATGTGTTTTATACATTTTACAGAAAACTTTTTTATTTTATTTTTTTTTTAAGAATTTTTAAGAATATTTGTTTCTTTTATGTCAATATTATTATCCATACTGTAAGATGTAAAATTTAATTCAAATACAAATCATTTTTAATACTTGTGTGTCATGTTTCAGGGACTTAAAGATCTTATATAGTTATATATAACGGTAGTTTATCCTGTAATAAAACTTAATCTATGCACCATGGTTTAACAGCTACCTCTAAATATAGGTAATTTATTTTAGTCCCTTCGGTAGCCGTTATAATATAGAAATGTCATTATATTATCTATTATAACAATATAAATTAACATACACAACCTCAAAATATTTAACATATAGCTTACAATAGAGAGTAATGCTAAAATTGATGGTTTCATTGAGGAAGTAGAACTGTAGAACTGAAACGATTAATTTAACAAACTATTTTAAGCCAATAATTCAATAGGTAATTTCAAACATTTTACACTAATTGTAAAAATGTACTCGGCTGTTGATGCTTTAATTGATAACAATATAAAGTTTTAAAAATACAACACCTACAATTTATATAATTTGCATCAAGAAAATGTTTAGGTAGACTTATTTGTCTTATTTACTGTTAACAATATGAGGATTGTTTGTAGTTGTAAATTTTGTAATATTGCCACCATAATAATTAGTGTACATATTTCATAAGTATAAAATTGTACAGTTTTATTATTTTCCTACAGGGTTATCTTTTCAGTTCGGCTATAAAATCATAAAAAATGCAATAAAAACGTTTTATATAAAATGTATATAGGTAATACGTACATAAAATACATAAATCAGATTTAGTGAATTTATTTGTAACATCCATTGTATATCATGAACGTAGAACTTGTATAATATTGTACATCATCACTGATCCAGAAAGTACAACAGCAAAAAGCTTTTTAAAACTACAAAACACCCGAACACGACGTGTCTATAAGTGTGCATTATGACATTATGACGGATATAGTTCATGATTGAGTAAAAACAATAATTTGTTGTAAGGTTAAAAAGAGACGAATCTATTAAAAAACTGCAATAGAGCCTGGTAGAAATCTATAATAACTGATTAAAATAATTATAATAATATAGTAATATTACGCCTACATAAATTAGACCTTATAGGGAGGAATAATGTCACGAAAAAATTAAAAAACATTTCTAAGTGAAAACAACCGAGCCATGTATGTCAATAATTGTAGTACAATTGTACTTTATATTCATATATTTTTTTTTGTCGTTTTCATCATATAAACAAATTTAATTACTTAATAATACGATATATAAATATATAATATATATTATGCGTTCCACACCTGTGTGACTATGCACGTGAGTTGTACATATTTTCAGTAACAATGATTTTGTGTTGAAATATAAGAGTTAGTTTAAAACTAAAAATTAAAATGTTTCTCAGATGATATGAAAATAAATCTAACATAAACGTAGTACGCTACTCGATATTTTCTACTTCGAAGAAAATGTATAAATCACAAATAAGTAACCATTAATATTGTATAATAATATATTCCTAGAAGGAATTTTGAAATTTTTACATTTTATTCGTTTCTATGGTGGTAAACAAAGCATTACGCAAAATCGGTTGGAAAATAAAAATATCTGCATAATAGTACCCAGCCCAAAAACATGTTAAAAAATTATTCATCCCGTGTAATTACCTACCTACACTGATATTTATTTATACAATATTATACAAATTATAATAATTCATTATACAAAAAAAATGTCGTGAGGACGAGAAAATTAAATACAGGGAATATTAAATAGTGTCAACTTTGATTTGTGACGCATTTGTATTTAACAATTATTCAAGTACACTTAATGGGTATAAGTTCTTTAAATGTATGGACAAGATTCACATTTTTAATCGTATACAATTAGAACATGTTTGATTCTTTATAAACCTATAGTTCTACCTACATAAATAATAGTATATTGCGCATGTTGTCAGAACGAACTCGTAACAAACAAATTCCTTATATTGATCCGTACGGATTATTATTTTTATTTTATTTTTCATTCGTGAACGCAACTTTGTCGGTATTCTTTTTAGAGACATTCGATCGGTATTAAACGAAAAGGCTAAAAAAAAAAATTGTACGAAATTCGATACTGCCGGGTGCAGCGGTTTTGTGATATCGATTTTCGGAACGCGCTGGTCGTTTAACGTCGGCGAAATGTACGACACTTAAACGCGCCACGCAGAGGCCGATTATTCGTTCTTCCTTAATGGAACCAACCCGGTAATTAATATAAACGATTGTCGGTCGGTAAAACCTTTGAGAACGTGGGCAGCAAGGGGTGTTCATGCGCTAACGATAATGGTGTAAACACTCCAGGGGACTGGCGATATGACATTCCCCACCCCACGCTAAATGCCTCTAAAATTATATGTATAATAATAATATATATATTATTTTATGTATGTATAAGAAAAACTGATTATTTAATTGACTTTTGGTGTACTTACACTGATTAAAATCTTTTAGGCCGAACAGTCGTGGAGAAGGGTGCCGGCTTATCTTCGGCCGGGCTCTGAGACTTTTATGCGCACAAACATATTATTATTATAATATAATATAATATTATTATACATACAGTTAGGGGAGAACAAATTAAAAAGTGCCGCCGGACGACCAATCCGATGGGAGCGATGATGTTATATTTTAGTTGAAAATCATACTTAACATTTACGGTTAACCACGTGGTTGATGAAAACTGGTATATACATAAACATTTTATGTAACGAAATCACGCATCCTAAACATTACAGATAGTGTAATTTTGTATCGATCAACAAATTAATACAAGGACGAAATACATTTACGCCAGTAAATCTAGTTTTTTTGAAGCTTAATAGTTTTAGTTTAATAAAAAAGGAATCAACAGCCTTGATTGAATTAAATCGTGTGGAAATTTATCAAAGACACCAATTTATACAAAACTATATAATCAGATCAAAAGAAAAATGTACATTTATATTCATTTTTTATTTTTCTATTGTTGCTTACTTACTTATTTAATTCAATATTATCTACCTATATAAAAGAAACCTGTAGTTTAGAATGTACTAAAAATCTATAGGTTTTACATGTAACACACTATAATAGCGGACAATGACCAGCCGATGCCTTGTATTAATTATAATAAAAAAACAATGTTTGAAAAAACAATTTGTTTTGAATGGTAGATATATAGTTTAAAATATTCCGTGGTATACGTCATCCTACAAGAGAACGGCTGACCAGTTGTTCCACCAACAACAGGACTTTGGCTTTCAGAAAATAATAAATTACAAACAACTGTAGGTAAATATATTGCTAAAGTGTAAGAAATATTTACTCGGAACCATTTTTAAAGTCAGCATAATCAAAAAGTTTAGATCTAAACGTCAATTGCAGTGTAATATTACCATTTTAGTCGTAACAATTAAAATAATATATTTTACTGTGCGTAAAATATCATACATTCATACATATTATGTATTTATACCATCAGTATCTTTCAAATACAAGTAACTAAGTGCCGCGTAAGTACCTACCAATGCAACGTAACAAATAAATAAAATCAAGTTACCTTTGAAAATATGATAAATATAAATGTATAAGTACATATTTATACATTTCAGGATGATAGGCAAATAATATATAATACATTATTTATGATATTATATTATAAATATGTATGCTTTAATAAATGTAAGCCTTTCAACACTTAAACTGCATTCCAAAGTGTTGAAATAAGCTGTATAATAGAGCGAGATATTTATAGAAACAATAGAATATGAAAAGTGGATACTATTAAAACAATATGATAAAAATATATATTTTTTGTGCCTTACAATTTTATTATACATATATTTATAGATTACTATGATTACTTTGTTGTTTGGTATGTGGTTCTTGTCACTAGTTGGGCGCTAGTTGATACGGAGCAGCAAGGCTGCCCGTGCCGTGAAAGAATATTAACACAAAATTGTTTTGATGTTATATTTCTTTTATCACATAGAAAACAGTAAATATGTATATAAGTGCCGGAGTCACGGGTTTCGTCGATGAGTCGTGGTTAGATTCAGCTGGACGTTTGGCACTTCGTCTAGCTGGGCGACGGTGGGCTTCTCGATGGGGCGGGCCCCGTGTGGGCGGCCGGTGTTGGGCGTGATGAAGGGTTCCTGGGTCGTCCGTAATCCGCTCTCTGGACGTTGGTGGCTGTGACAGACCACCCGAACTTGATGGATTGCCGGGGTCCCGGTCTCCGTGTCCGGGTGCAGTTGTAGCTAGCCGCGTCGGGTGTGGCTCGGTGGTATCGCCGGGTAGATGATTGGTGGCTTGGTCGACCAAAGATAGCGGCGATTCTGATTGGTCACGCCACTCGTCGTTCGTCACGTTCGGGTCACGGCCCCGGTAGTTGGATATTCCGGGGTAGACCGGACGACGCAACCGGCCGTATCGGCGGCGTTGCGTTTCCCTGGCGTTTGAGGAATTATTTGTCGATCCATGTTCTCGGCTTTCGCCTCGTCGGTCGTAGGCACGGCTGTGGTCTGGAACGGCGTGGTGACTGGCGGATTCTTCGGGCCGGCGTTCCTAACTTTCTCGGTAAGTCTGGTCGTCGCTGTGGATCGGCGTAATTGGCTGCAGGCTGGCTGGCTGTGAAGCGTCTTGGCTGCGGCGAAGTAGTCTGGCTGTTGGCGGTCTTCGTTTCTTCAATTCTTCTGTGTGAGTTTAAGTGTTGACTATTTGAGAAGATATTGAAGACTGATAATTGTTCGCTTTGCTTTGATTTGTGGGACGGCCATGGGGCCTATGTGCCAGTGTCAGGCGTGAGCCTATGACTGGTGGGGTTAATTTTAGCTTAGTATTTGCAGATAATTAGGAATGTGCCCAATCTAGATGGCGAGTGTTATTTATGGTTAAGAGTGGGTTTACTCTTGTACGACCTAGGTCACGGATGTGTGGGTGGGGAGATGTTAGGTTTTTGTGAAACAGTGTCTATCTATTTCTCTTGGTTTTTTCTTCAATGGAGACCACTCGGGAGGACTTTCTAATAGCGACATTGTTTACGAACCAGGGTGAGGCGGTGATTGTCCGTAAGCCAATATTTTGTACCGATTCAACCTTCCTTCAGCTAGAACGTGACAGTAATGGCGCCCAGGCGGGATCGGCATATGATAGAACTGAGCCAATGTACAGTTGGAGGCAGATGATTTTAGTTTTAATGGGTATCGGACTGCGGTGGTTTAGGACCGGGTACAGCATTCCTCTGATTGCTGTTGCTCTTTTAGTGACATTTTTTATATGATCTTTAAATTTTAAGTCTTGGTCTATAGTTAAACCCAGGTATTTTCTGCTATGTGACCACTCTATATATTGTCCGTTTATTTGAGGCTTGAAGTCAGTAAAGCCTCTAGGGCGGTTAAACATAATTGCCACTGATTTCAGAGCGTTGACTTTTAGTTTCCATTTTTGGAACCAGGCCATTGCTATGTCAATCTATTTTTGGAGCTGGATGGCTGCTCTTGAGGGGTTGCGGTTGGTGGTGGTTAACATAGTGTCATCAGCAAAGAGCGAGAGTGTGACGTTACTGTTTAGTGGTATATCATTTGTGTATGCGGAATAGAGAAGCGGAGAGAGGCAGGAGCCTTGCGGGACAACTGCTCGTAAAGGTTTGGCGCTGAATGTTTCGTTTTCTACTCGTACAATGAAGTTTCGGTCTTCTAGGAAAGATTTAACAAGTGCCAGAAGGTAGGCCGGAGTGTTCAGTTGGTAAAGTTTGTATAACAGACCCGGGTGCCATACTCGATCGAACGCTTTTTCTATGTCTAAGAAAATGGCTGCCTTGCGTTGCTTGTTTTCTTTATTTACTGATAGATGGTCAATCAGGCCCACTAGTTGATGGGTTGTCTAGTGGTGGCTACGGAAGGCAAACTGTTCTGGTCTTAACCAGGGGGCCTATCACGGCATTGAGTTTGGTGAGGATGACCTTTTCAAAAACTTTTGACAGAGATGATAGGAGTGAAATTGGGTGGTAGTTTGCAGGATGGCGGTGGTCTTTGCCAGGTTTTGGAATTGTGATGATGACTGCACGTTTCCAGGATTTCGGAAAGTATCCGATGCGCATGCATCCATTGAATATTCTTGTTAATAAGAGAACCGCGGATTTGGGTAAAAACTGTATAGCTGTGTTTGAGATATGGTCGATGCCAGGCGCCTTGCGTTTTGGTTGATTTTTTATAATTTTTTGTACCGTACCTGGGGATGTGAAGCAGTCAAGTGAGGGGGCAGTTCTTATGCTTCGGATAAAGTTGACAACAGCAGGGATAGATGGTTCTGGATTCTCAGTGAATTGATTTTCGTAAGTAGCGGCGAAGAGCTCAGCTTTGTCTTTTGCATTGTATAAAAGTGAGTTTGGGCCAGAAAGGGGGTGAATGGCTGGGGTTTTGTTCAGCAGCTTTTTGTTGAGTTTGAAAATAGAGTTGTCATTGATATCCAAAGAGTTAAACAATTTGTCCCATTCATCCTGTCAGTGAGTTTGCAGGAGAGTTCTTATAAATTTGATTTTACCGTTAAGTTGGCGTTTAGTTGCAGGGTCACGGGCTTGTTGCCATGCACGACGGATACGGTTTTTCGAAGCAATTTCCACAAGGATTTCGTTCAGAATTTGGTGATTGTGGCGGCTTGTGGGTACGTATGAGCAAGATTCTACTGTTGACGCAATGGTGTTGGATAGGTGTTGGACGGCTGTATCGATTTTTCCTGAAGTATCCGTTTGAACATTTGAGTTTAGAGTTGATCTCTCAAGTGTGTTGGCATATTTGAGCCAATTTATTTTACGACATGTGTGAGACGGCGAAGCAGTCACTGGGGAGTCTGAGATGGTGAGTAGTATGGGGTTATGGTCGGAAGATAATTAATTTAAGTTGAATTCTTCAATGAGATGTAGTGGGAGCTTGTGTAGTGCTACGTCCAATATGTCTGGTCGGTGGACGGGGTTAGCTGGGAAGTGGGTAGGTGAGCTAGGGGCAGTAACGACGTAGTCAGAGTTTTGAGCATGACGGTATAAGACCCGACCTGCCGGATTAACGCAGTTGCTGTTCCATAGGGGGTGTTTGGCGTTTAGGTCGTCAGCAATTATAAACCAATCACAGCTGCTTGTCAGGAGATTGAGGTCGCTTTCAGCAAGAGGTGACTGAGGGCATTTGTAAACAGTAGATATTTGGATTAGGTCTAGCCTAGAGAGTTCTCGACAGATGTTGAGTTTAATGAGGTTTTTAAATGCAACTGGCGGTGAACGATGCGTCGGTGAATGATAACAGCGGTTCCCCCATTTGCAGGAGAGCCCAGTCGGGGTGTATTATCAGACCGATAGATGAAATAATTTTTAATTTTTAAGTTGATAGAAGATTTAAGTTTAGTTTCACCGATGAGTGCAATATCGATTTTTTCCTTATTTAAGAGGATCTTGAGTTCATCAATTTTATTTTTGATGCCATTGGCGTTCCAATGTATAATGCGTAGTGGTGTGCTAATCATTTTTAAGGGGGGAGAGGATGTTGATAAATTAATTTATTGTGAGTGTCATAATTGATTTTACGTCCTTGTTCGAGGCCAATGCGTTTAACAAGTTTGATAGGAGGTTTAATACTCGGAGATGTTGATTTTATTGTCATTACTTTTTTGAGACTTTTTAACAACGCTTGCGTATTGAATCGGGGTGTTTTCGTTTTGGAGTACTGGTGTTACAATATTTGAGTTGTCGGAGTTTGAGGTTTGGATTTTAACAGGAGTTTTGTTTTGAGGTGCTTTTTCTGCAAGTTTACGTAGGTAGTATGCACAACCACGGGAAGTTGGCAGTGTGGGCCCTCCGCAGTTGCAGCATAACGGGGATTGTTCTGCAGTTTTTTGGCAGCTTTTTGCAGCGTGCGGGCCGCTGCATTTTACGCAGAGAGGAGGGTGGCCGCAATTCGATGATCCATGGGCAAACCGTTGGCATGAGAAGCATTGTGCTGGATCGGATTTTTTGTAGGTTTCTACTTCACTGATAGGTAGAACAAGTGGGGGAGCTGATAATTGTTCATTGCA
>NC_042494.1:56127071-56144814 GCF_005508785.2 Acyrthosiphon pisum
AAAGCGGTGAAAACGGCTGTTGTAGAGACCGGTTCGGGTGTGAACCGTGGGCGCTGATGCCCTGTGAGAGCCGTAAGGACGGCTGTTTGAAGTGCTGCTGCTAGAAGTTGGGCTGCGGAGTTGGTTTTGCAGTGGCGTCTTGACAGGTTGACTTGACTGAGGTGATAATGATAATTTATAATAATAAATAATGATAATTGTTCGGTGAATTGCACTGGTATATATACCCGCTAATTCACCATTGTCGAATCTGATTGGTCGTCTTTATTTGGTTTGATGAATTATTACCGCACCGTTGCCTGGTGGTTTCCGTTGGTTTGGTGCGGTTTTCCTTCGTCATACCGGTGAAATATACTTCTATAAAATCTACCACTTGTCATGATACCTTGTGTATGTTGCATGCTATTCTCTGTTGTTAGTGGTCCTGAAAAGGACCATTTTATGTTTTACTCCGTTACAACTATATCTAGTTATATTATGGCATATAGACAATCACGAGGCATGACATTCTATGGCATTGTATACAAATTTAAGTTATCTTAATGTAAGCGGTTAAAAAATCCAGGGATATGGTATTATAAATTATAATATTACCTATATAGTGACTCAAAAATTGTTATTAATTTTAAAAGCTACAATAAAATAAATAAACATTCAAAATTACTACGATTAAATAATAAAAATAATTTTTCTCTAGAACAATAAAATTAATCTTTGAATGTCATGATAAAAACTTTCTATAGTATCAGATGTATCTACTTTTCAATTGATAAAGAAGCTATATGAAACTTTTGTGAAACTCGTTTACAGACCTAACAAAAGGTATAAATCATTGTGAACCGGAAACTATACGAAAACCTAGTCAATCCTAAACATATTTACCATCAGTTAATTTAACAAACTAAACAGACAAGAAAAAATATAACAATTTTCCGAACTGGGAAAATTAACAGTTTACCTCAGGGTTTGTCTATGATAGTTGTATAGTAATATTTTACAGGCTCTAACAATAACAATCAAACTTGCATACAAAAGATATATTTAAGAACGTGCATCAATAAAATATTGTATAGTAATAAATTGATTCGTTATGTCTTTTTTTTTTATGAACTCAAAAAAGAAAAAACAATTTACAACTGCAGTAGCTGGTTGTGATAATATTACGATAAATAAACTCCCTGAAAACCTGACAAATTATATTATCTGAAAACTGCACACCCCCGGTTGGTGCGCCTTAATCCTCGGGATATATATATTTTTTACCATTTTCCTCTGGACTCAACTTTCATAATAAAAAAAACAAAAACAGAATGCAACCCGCGAGGACGAAAGGAAAAAAGTCCATTGAATTTTATAAAGCGCGCCGGCACTGCCGGATACTATTATATTGTCGTAAAATGCCAACGGAAGGATTTAAGTGGCTTTCAAAACGGCAACCGTATCTGATTTATAGCGCAATAGTTGTCCAAAAGGCAGCGCATGAACGGCAGGACGAGCGGGATGGGAAAAAAAACTAAACGAAAATCTCTGCTCGTCTATACTTTGGACCGAAATCAAAATTTGTTATGTGTTTGGATATGGTCCAAGATCCCGAGACGCAAACACATATACAAATATACGCGTACATATATATATATATTTGTACCGGCTATACCGGCTGCATATATATATATTTGTGTGTATACCGAAGGATCGTATACCGAAGATAATATTTTCCGGATGAATCAGCCGGTTTAGCAATTGTGTACGCAGGAAGGAATAGGAAACGCGGACGGAGTATGTATGACAGAGCACATCATTTTAGGGGTTATAATATTATTATTGTGTCGAACGATCTGCAATGCGCAATATAAAAAAAAAATCACCGATTTATATTTCAATATAATTCAAGTCGAACTATCACCTAAGTACATAATACAACTGTTATGATGCACATATAATATAGCAACGGATATTATATAATATGATAATAATATTATATAGTATAGGTTAGGTACCTTCCAAAAAATTGTTAAACACAACCAGACGGTGTAACATTCTTCTGACGCTATAATTTCATACCAATCACGCTTATTTTTAATGGTAGTAAGATAATATGATGTTTTGTAATAATCGGGAAACTCTTCAAGAAACAAATTCAATGATGCATAAAATATTATTATACATTTGTTGCCGTAACGCTGCGAGTTTACCTTAAAATACAAAAATATTACAAAATAATGAATCATAATTCATAATAATTACTAGCTGCGTATAGATATACACCGATGGACAAATAAATGTATAAAATATATTTTATGTTGTTTAATTTAAAATCGAATTGCATCGTATAAAAGAGATGTGGGTAGTATAAAGTAAGCACTTAAATAAAAATATAAAGTACGCACATTTATTAAAAGAAAATACCTTTAACATATGATCATCAGAGTTTATTGGGTTTTAGATCTATCGGTCTGATTGTGCAGACAATGAAAGATATTAACTTTTGAAAACTTTTTTAATAAAAAATCAATGTTATAAACTCATAACCGATTAGTATCAAAGATATTATTCGTACAATAGTCATTATTATAAGGTATAGGTATAGCTTACCATTAAAATGTTTTGTAATAATATACCTAACGATATCGGGCCGAGTTGAGCGACACGAGACGAGTGTTCCACATTACATTAATTGTATATTATGAAATATCCGTGGTAAACGGCGTCATTTCGTTTCGGAAAACATGGGTTAGAAAATGTGTGGGTACCTACCTAACAGTGACGTTTTCCACGTTAGTTGTGGAACAAAAATTTCATTTTACTTTACTCATTAGTCTCCGTTTGATCCTTTCCGAGCCACACGCATTTGTGTCACCGCGGGCTGGTTAGTAATGGACGGATAATTTGTTTTTCCAGGCGTTAAATTCAATTTCCCGACTTGAATGACCGCCAAAGTTATCTACGCGATGACATCGTTATTTAGAACACGCAGTTCTTACCTATAGGCTTTAAGTCATCTCACACACAAAAGTTTTGCAATGGAAAAGCTTTCAAAATTATCATTAATTATAAAGTCACGTATAATAATTATAACGGATAAGTAGATAGGTGCGGGTATAATTTACAGATGTTCTACTGTTATCAAATAACAATATTTGAAAATGTGAAAATATATAGACCGGCACTTGAAATAAATTAAATAAAGACGCGAATGAGTACGTTATAACCACGGGAAGTCAAGATTTATAGTAGAATTAAATACATTGTACGTAGGTATATATGTATAGTCACAATAGCTTTAAGTAGAAGAAATGGTAATAATCTGTATACATTTAGCATAATGTAAATGAGTTTTTAGTGATTGATTATGATGTACGCTATGCTTAAGCCAATGGAAATGATGTGAAAATAGTTTCAAAGGCAATGTGAAAGAAAATAGTGCTAATTATTTAAAAAATGTGTTTTATGAACCAAGAGAATAATTATTTCTTTAAAAAGCTTTATAAACATCAAAATTAATTAAAAATTTATAAATTGTAAGCTTTATTTTTTACTTTATTTTTTAAACTATTTTAAGCACTTGATTGACGTTATTTGTTATACGGTAGACTAGTCAAGCTTGAATCATCCAGATAAAACCATCAATCATACAAAAAACACTGTAAAAAAAAAAAAATTACATGACACTTGGTATTGAAATGTGAAACATTCATCTTTAAAACTTTAGAACATAACAATCAGATATAATACAAAAAATGTAATCTGTATATATTTCTTATGACTATGCATACATATTATGTACGTACTTCAACACTTTAATGCTTTTATTTATTTATTTATTTTTGACTTTTGTATAGCTTTTAATTGAATAAAAGTTACAATTTTTGACAGCAACTTAGTGTTAAAATTGAAGACAATGTTTGAAGTACCTAGGAATAAATAATATCCTAATAGTTACGTATATTGTTGTTATTTGAAATATAATGTAAACTAACACTTTCTTACAATATTTTAAACTGCTTGTTTAGTATGTATAGACTATATGAATGTATGTACTATAAATATATAACTAGTTTTAGAAAATATTTCTAAACAAAATTATAAAAATAATAATTGGTAAATTATTTTTACAAAATCATTAATAATTTATGATATTTTATATTTTTAAAATAAATTTCGTTGCATTTTCTGTTACATTACTTCATTTGAATAATCACTAAGTAATCCGAATTAATATTTTCGATGTTCTACTGAGAAAAAATGTTTATTCATCAATTCATTACATTATTTATAATTTCATGAGGTGGCACATAGCACTATTAATAATTATTTGTTTATTTATAAAAATATTTCCTCGGTAAATTTAAAACACACGATTTCATGTAACACAATTACACAAATTCAAACAAGGAATATGTAACTATATAAGTCAGTGGCATTTAATCGGATCGTGAATAATAAAATAATAACAACTAATAACTAAAATCCGTTTGTCTAAGAAGGTTAAAGAACACGGATATAATTAAGTAATTTTACCAAGAAACTGAGGCAAAAATATTCATATATATATCTGTATAAAAATCAATAAAATTTGTTTTAAATATAACAAATATGTAATTTTATATACAAAAAAGAAATATTTTAACAAAATATTTATATCAAGTCTTAGATTTGTCTTATACACAGATCCTTTTACAATCCCATTATAATTTAAGCAACGAACAACTACTGTGGTCTGTAACTAACTTGTTGAATAGTTTCGAAGTTGATTGATTTTAACGTAGGAAACAGTGTAAACGTTTAAGTATTTTAGATACATATTATATAAGATGTAACATACCTATATAATATCATTGAACAAATAACCTCCTTCGGTCGTCGGATGGTATTTATAGTACGAAAATAGTGTTTGAGAATTTAGAGTAGGGCTGAATGATTGAAGTCCGGACAAGTTGATGAAAAATATTTTGAAGTAGTAACAAAAACCTAAAAAAAATGTCCTTATTGTTTTAAATAAACATAATATTTTTAATCCATTACAATATAAATAAAAAATGGAAACACGTCACAAACAATATATTAAGAAAAATTAAATCTTCAACCCTCCCCCCCCTGGAATTACGATTTATCGCTCCCCAGATGTAAGTATTTAAATTATCATTAATATACTCCGAATTAGACACACGAGCAACACCTGATTGGGCAAAATCAATCACTCTGCGACTCATTCGCCATATCAGATACATTCAAATAAATTCTCATTCAATGCTATAAATAGTACAACCTCTATGAACATCTTGCGACCAATTCTGGAACCACCTCTGCTCATAACATTTTTACATTAATTGTCTGAAGGTATGTTATAAAATGTAAGCTATCATATTTTACCTGCTGTTATGTTCTATGTCTACATTAAGTTACCAACTTACGCTGTAGTAATTTATACTTAGACAATGCTAATAACCTTGACTTTGATTGTTGAAGCGTAATTACTAATTATGTATAAAAAAATACATATTTATAAATAAAAAAAACTCAATTTATATTTTCACTAAGTTAACATTTCAACCATATAGTACTTATATTCTCTAAATAATTTATTATACACACTCCTAATAAATCTACCTATGAAAAAAACACACCCTTAATTATTATTAGTATATGATGCTTACGTCCTTAGAGAAAGTATTATACTTGGGAAAAAAAACAAATTTATCATAATACAATTTTTTGTTAAATAGATTGTAAATTACTTAATGAAAAATTTAAAGTGGTTACTCAAAAAAAGATCAACATTACGAAAAGCACAACGTACCTATGCACCTATGTTGAGTTTTAGAATGATGATTTAAGTTAGATAGGTACATTTAGCTATAACAATGCCAAATTGTACAAAAATGTAATTAATTTAATAGCTAGCCATTTAATGAGTTCACTAAAATTTAATGGACTAATCATGAGCCAATAAGTTATGTTCATGGAGCCATTAGCTTACTATCGATTAATTAAATGTTTAGTGATCACTGATTATTTATGCAAATCAGATTAAAGTAATCAGTTTATTTTTTTACTATAAAAATAATAAATTAATAATATACACCGATAGTTTTGAAATATGTGTCACAATCAAATAGTTCTCTATGTACTCATTCAACGCAACAATAACAAAAATAATGAATGTATTAAAAATAGTTCGATTTAAAATTGCTAACCAAAGTATAATAATTTAATGTAAGTAATTATACTAACTATATAATATATCCATTCAATTTCCAAATGACATTCTTTTGAAATAAGTGCAATTATAAAGTTTAAAAGCATTATAATGGAAAATACTATAAATATTTAATATATATTTAAAAAAATAATATCTAATGTAAGCTGTACATAGTTAATAGTCTTATTAAAATGTTCCTTCTATACATTGTTCACTTTACCCTGATATTTGTTTTTATTCTTCGTCATTTAAATTAATAGTATTTTCAAATTTAAATTAATTAAATCAAATTATACACGATAAATATTAAATACTT
The DNA here is from genome assembly GCF_005508785.2 of Acyrthosiphon pisum. Classification (NCBI taxonomy): domain Eukaryota; kingdom Metazoa; phylum Arthropoda; class Insecta; order Hemiptera; family Aphididae; genus Acyrthosiphon; species Acyrthosiphon pisum. The sequence goes on from NC_042494.1 coordinate 56,133,587, forward strand.
TTATACTGTCAACTACACTACAATAAGTATGCGTAATTTTAATAAAGGTAATGGGTACAGCTGATAATAAAGGAGGAGAGGTAGTATTTTATTTTTGCGCCAATTTTAGTACGTCTTGTAATTTTTGCCACTAAAAAGTACATTTAAACGCATATGTCATCTGCTCCAAAATATAAAAAAAAAAATACGTAACTTGCGCCACATCTAAATATTAATTTTGGTAATCTGCACCACGCCACGATAGATAACAAAAAGCCATATTATGTACTGTGGCACACTTTTAATTTCAATTGTTGGAATTGACCTGATAAATGTATTGAGCTCACATCAGTTATAGCACATTAAACGTGAATACAATTATACTCATTTATACACAAAGTACGTATAGGTGCCTACGCCTCAAATTCCAATTAGCTCACATTAATTTTGTTTTACTTTTTGTACATTTTACTATTTTAGTAATTTTCTAGAAATGTATATATTGAGATTAACTCGATTGATGAATGATTTAAGATATACTTCGATGGTTTAAAAAAAAATTATTATAAATTATTTTAAAATGTATTAAATTACAATTTTTGTGGGTACACGATTGCTCATATTACATATAATTCCTATTTTACGAAAATTACGATCTTAAAAGAGGGCTTGTGCTAAAAAGTAGGTATTGGACGTAGGTACATAGGTAGATACATTTATTTTTAAGACAATTCCAACGAATGGTGATTCAAGACGAAATCAAGAATCACAAGAGGATATTTATTCGCAGTGAATGTCAAATAAACATTACAGTGTTATTTAAGAGAATGGAGTTTTTTATTTTCAGTCGGTAAATAAACATTTTCCATAAACCTCTTCGACAAATCTTGAATTCTTGCCGTGGCAATGGAAATGCTTAAATCCAAATGTATTTGCCAACGATCCCGTGTTCGTTGGCATTTTTTTGTCGACCTCGGAGAAAAACATAACATAAACGAAAAATAAAGAATTTTCGAATTGATAAAACAATATTATAAAATGCAACTCGTTAAAACGAGAGACGATTGTGCAGGAGTAGGTGCGTTGCATTGTTCGGGATATAGACTACGTATAGTCGTTTTAGTCGTATTCTCATTCACATATATAATGTATACTTCGCGCGCGCGCGCGCACACGCACACACACACACACACACACACACAAAGGCTTATGTGGGAGCTCTCAGGCTTTTGGCATTTTCAATAAGCATTCCCGTCAGTTTAAGTGGTCCTCGCGTGTACCGCCACCAGATTGCGTTGAATGGGGGGAGGGGGGAGGCACACGACGCAAACTTTGAATAAACTCTCGTCGCGAACATAAATAAGGCGGAATTATTGAAGCGATGACAAATCACAATATATTCTCTCCTTCTCGCTCTATATCTCCCTCAACAGCACGCTGCTGCACGCGAAAACTCTCCGTCTCCGCAAAACCGCCGCCGCCGTCTCCACCCCGAGGGCCCGTGCACATTAACATTATTAAGTCTTTGCCGGCGAATTGGCCTCAAATAATACTGTTTGTAAAAGCTCCAGCTAATATAAATATATTATATACACCATATACACACATATATATATATATATAACATACAACTCGGTGATGGCGGGGTGGATGCAGTGGTGTGCCGTGTGGAGCGGGCAGTGGGGTCTTAGCGGCGTGCTGCGGTGGCATTGGTGGCGGGGAGGCTTAAACCCTCGGAGGGTCTCGACGCTTTTAATAACCGAACGACCGATAAAATGGCAGAGCCGAACAATGGACACGGTGAAAATATTTTCGAGTGCTTTTTACTGAAAAGTTTTCCCACGCAGAAACTGCACTCCTCGCCTCCACACACAACCTCCGCACACCTAGCACCACCACGGCGGTCTTGTAGACCCCGAATACCCGGACGATTATAATAACTTAATCGCCAGAACTGGTGCAAGTTGGGGGAGGGGGGCCGAGACCGTTAGTGAAGAATTACTGTCTTTTGTTCGCTTAACTCTGTGGTTGACGGACGCGCGCATAGAGAGAAATGGTCGAGTCTGCGGCAGCCACCTCTCTTCCTCTTCCCTCTTCCTCTTCTATATATATCCCTCCGACCACCCGCTGCAGCGCGGCGTACAACCATCAAAATATTAATGCCCCTAAGTACTCGTAAATGAAATTCAAAGACGCGTAAAATTAAAAGCGGAGATTTTCTTTCTTTCTTTCTTTCTTTTTTTTTTTTGTAAATTCTTACGGAGATTATGTGAATTACACTGCAAAAACGGGTTAAACGGCGCCACTTTAAATCCCCGAAAAAAAAACAGTCTTTTTTTCGGAAGGTAATAATATAATTCTATTGTTGTTGTCATGCCGAGTTGAGTTCGAAAAATAAATGGTTCGTTGTCTAATTTTATCTCCAAACTAACTTTTTTTAAATAAAATGTGTTTTCAGCATGTCTATATAGAACCGCTGTGTACAAACGATTTTAACAGAAACTCATTTCATGTTCAGACTCTTATTATTTTTATTTCGTCGTAAGTATATATTATTATGAACTACGAAAATAATGTCACTTGTCTTTTTTATTCATAAACGAGAAGAATAATAAATTATGATTAAACTTAAGTAGGTATATTTAGTCTAATTTTGCAACTGGATTTTATACCTAGGTACTAATTAGTAATTATGTAAATAATTGGCGATCCCCCGTGAATTTCAAGTATAGATGTGGAACCATTTTAGCCGTATAAATATTTAGAAATTTTTCGATCATAATATGAATTTAATTTACTTACATATCATATAATTAATTTTTAAATTACATTTGTTATAAACTATATACTCAAAACTTTAAACTTAATAACATCGCATAAATAAAATACATTTTTAAGAGTCTCGATATTTATATAGGTACAATGTACATAGTATAATATACACATAATAGTAATAATAGCGTTAAGTGGTCGTAATGACAAAATGTTGTCTATAACTGATGCACTCTATAAACTGTTTATAGATGTAAACCGAAACGAAGTTCCAATATTATATTACCGGTTAAACACTTATGACATAACTTTAAAATTGAAATTAAGAACGACGAGACATTTTGCGTTAGAACGTATATACGCGTGTCGATTAAATATTGAGCAGCACCACAATAAGTAGGTAGATATAATAGATGTTACTTACTAAGGCGTTTATTATTTACCTCACTGACGACCTGAGGAGAACCTGACAAGGATATCTATATTTACTAAAAATAGCACTTAGGACGGAACAAAGTTCTACCTAAATATTGTACCTACTTATCGAATGGTAGACCATAGTAATAATATTATTAAGAGTTATTACACGATGTGTGCCAATAATTTAATATTGTGATGGGGCAATACTTGGATAGCAAACATACAGAAAGAATGTAAGGCGATGGATTCATAAATGAAATAACTGTATTATTTTAATGAGCAAAAGGTTCAATTATTATAATGTAATGATATCTCATTCTTCTATTCATATAAATACCATTTAGTATAATATTTAGATTTATATGTTATTCCAGTATTCACATAAATTAAATTAGACATTTCATAATTTTATTGAACTTAACTGTGCAAATACTATAAAATACAACTTTATGACTTACGCAGTATACACTGAACTTTCATTTTCGTATGTATTATATGAGGTTTTACGTAAAAATGGATATTTTATAAAACAACGTATAGTATAAAAATCGAAGCAACAATTAACAATATCACCCTCGTGGAAATTTGTGATTTAAAGATTTAATGACATTAATTCGTATAGTGTTTTTATAAGTACATAATATATGAAACCCCTTTACGAAAAACGAAAATTTTGATCAACTTCGTAAAATAATATTATGAGGGAAGTATCCAGTTTATGATGTCGGTAAGTTTCCAACACAATAATATTATAATTTACATATTTGAGATATAAATATATAATCATCGTATAACATATTATTATACGTAAATACCTACCTAATTATAAATAATTGATACCGCTATTTTTTTAAATGAAACCTTAAGTAATTATTTTAATAGAATATTTATCTCTATAAAATAAAAATCTTGATAATATAATAGCAATTATAATATTGTAGGTATCTATTTTTATGTTCAGGAAATCATCGTTTGTTCAAATTTAATAAATAATTAAATAATACTGTGACCATGGTCAGAGAACAGTGGTTATAACTTACGAATAATAATATAAGCTATTTGCAACTGTATAAAATTTGAAATCGATGATATTATTATATATTATGCCTTGAAAATAAGAAAAAGATAAAATAACTTTTGTGTCGACATAATAATATTATGAGTTTAAATCTAAACAAATATCCTACACATATATATATAGTCGTTGATGCGTTATACCGTCCCTATAGTTAAATTTTATTTTCCAAAAACTTTTTTATTTAAACATCTAAGGTATTTCCAAGCGGACCTGGTGGCCGGCACGTGTGTCCAAGAATTTAGGGAGTTTAAATAATAATAACAATATGAAATCGGTCTACCAAATCGCTTACCAGGACACTATAATGTATATATAAGGTACACTGCCATACCACAGCCGCTACTGTGGTTAAGGTCTATTAAAAGAGGGCGAGCGGAGAAACATAAAAGGAGTGAGAAAGAGAGAGGGTGAGTGAGAGAGAAAAAAAGGCAAAACGGCGTAAACTTTAACAACCCGAGGCCAATATCCTCGCATTATATTATAGGTGCGCCTGTTTATGGACTGCGCGGATGCTGTTTTATTTCTACCTCGAGCCATCCTCGGAGCCTGCTCCACCTCGTCTATTATATATATATATATGTATAACCATACACACGTTCACCACCTCACACGCCCCAAGTATATGGAACCCCGCACCTAGAGCCGGATAAATTATTCAACGGCGGCACGTCTTATTAAAGGAAATTTATACACGGCTTTTGGCGTTTATATGTTCACCCAAGGATTTCAGGTGTTTTTTTACGATCGCCGAGCGTCTTCCCCCGGAGATATTTACGCGTGGTTTAGATACCGTTACTGTCTCTAGTCAATAATTTTCAAAATCCTATTATTATTAAAGATCGCTTTCGTTTTATTTACATTTTTTTTTTGTATTATTATTTATTTCTTGAGGGAAACCAAAGTACGACGTTTTCCCGATAAAATCACATGTCTATATAATATATATATATAGCTTAAACGAAATTGTTATTGCCCGCGGTCCAGATAATGCGCGATAGCGAATGCCGCTGGAGTAATGGTTTTACATTTTAAACGAGTTTGTTGGACTATTTTAAAAAAAAAAAACCTCGAATCGATGTCTTGTACTAAATTAAATTATGGTAGAAAATGTTAGTTAACCATAATAAGATATACACCGCAGGATGGGATAAAAAAAAAACCGAATGTATTGGGCACTATATTATAGTCTCAATAACATGATCGCGCGGCCTGGATAATGTACGGGGGTCGCAGAGTACTATATATTAGTTAGTTAGGTACAAAAACAAAAGGTGGAAAACGTATACGTACTTAACGAACACAGTTTACATACACAATCCGATGATAATCGCCTACCTATATAGTGCTAAACTCTGCTTATACTGGCGCGTATATAGAACTGCTAAGCCACCGTAATTTTTTATCCACCTTTATGTATGGTATATAGCAGGGATGGCAAATCCATGGCATGCGAAAAGATTTTGTGGGCACGCGAAAATTTTTACTATTATATAATATAATTTTTTTCATGGCACGCTCTAAAAAAAAAAAGGTAATTTTGGGCACGCAGTGTTCTAAAGGTTTGCCATCCCTGGTATATAGGTACACAGGTACCCGGTAAAAAAGTTATCGGGTTTATTTGCGCGCAGTGTATACCCACCCACATCTATTCAACCAGCCATTTCATGGCGAAATGGCCAGGGTGCTAAAATACCTTTGACAGATTACTATTCACTAGTAATTATTACATTTAGCAGGTCATATATAATAATAATAGTGTATAATACGGGGCCCACAATAGGATTTACCACGGTATATTCAAAGTGGCAGAGTAGTTTAAGTCGCATAATACCTACACGCGAAATCACCACATTTCGAAATAATAAATATCCGTGGGACATTGTATGTATATATGTCATATGATGTATACGGTATACGATAAATTCGTAGGTACATTTTATTATTTATACACACAATTTTGGTTCGTTGCAAGCAAATTTAAATAGATAAAATACTTTGACTATGATATATCAGTTAACGAATGAAATTTCTATATAGGTACTTTTGTCTTTCCATAGTATCGGTGTGTTTTAAATAATTTACTATAGAAAAAAATTATCGTTTGTATAAATTTATACTTTCAATTAATAAAATGTGATTTTTAAATTTCATATTTTATTAATTTTAATACCTATAATACTTACAACACGTCATGTGAATTAATATAACTATATGACAGTAACGCATTATAAATTCATGTAAAAAGGTGTATTTTAGTGAAATGTAATTCTTCAAATATTATAATATAAGAAATTAAAATAATTAGTATATACTATATACTTTCATAATAGTAGTGTATTTATTAAGAATTCGTCAGTGAATTTGTTTTCAAAAATTGAAACCGATGAGAATTTGTTAAGCTACCAGACATAAATAATTATCCCGACTGTCATTTAACGGTTTGAAGTAAAAGTAATTAAATTAATTCGTTTTTGTTTTAACATTTAAAATTAAGACACTTGAGTAAAGTGAAGTTTTAAACTTTATATAGGTACCTAACATCTAAAAGAATTTAAAATTAAAATGTCAATAAAAACCAATAATCTTTAATAATGATTTGAAATAATATGACTAAATAATTGATAAAGTATTAATTAATATAATGCGAATATCACTTCAAAGTTTTAACTTTAGACATTTATTTACAAAATCAAAATCAATTTCAATATTTGTTTATAAAATCATACACTGAATTATTTACATTTATTCTTAATGAAAACTACTACCTATTAATAAACGAAGTATGGCCCAGAACAGGCAAGATATATCCTTTATATAAATTTAAAACGTGAGCATGATGTCATCGTTCTTGAAAAATATTCAGTTTTTTTTTAAAAACATTTTTGTGTCATTAATAATTGGTTTAAATAATATTCTTAATTGAAAACAATGTTTAGTGATTACTTATTTAGGTATACTGTATTAATGTTATCCACGAGCTGTATGTTTGTATAAGTATATTGTTTTCGACTCAATGGATATCCCAAAACAAATAATAATAATAAAAAAATCTCAATGTTCTTAGTATTATTTACATACCTTCCTACCTCCCTACCTATTATTACAGTGTTTTGTGGTAGGTATTAATGTATTATATAACATAAGAAATAACTTTAATTAATCAAAATGATAGGAAAATTTTTTTAGTTTAATAGTATTTAAATATATATCATTCTATTTGTACAAGTATAGTACCTATTTATTATTATTTTAAATCTGTTATTAATTAATATACCTCATATGTAATATAATGACAACTCACAAAACTATCGCTAACCCCATTTCTAAGTTCAATTACATTATAGAAATTATACACCTATAGAAAAAAAAATGTTTCAACGTTTTATTATCTATTTTTCACTCAGCAATTTGTCCTAATTTAAGCGAACAGTTTAAAAACCTTACTCTAATGACACTCGCCATATATAGACAATATTGATTTTCTAATCACTAATGTTATAGGTACTCAACTACTTGTCCATTTCCTACATCTTAAAAACCACTTTATAAAAGGACACAAATGTTCGAGAGTTTCTAAACCGAGGTTTTCTATTTGAGTAATTTATGAGTACTAATCAACATTTAATTACATTAGTATTATACGCACTGTAAGAAAGTTACTAGAACATTTTTTATTTTTCATAATATTTAAATTATTTTAAGAGAAAATTAAATTTATCTTATCGTATAATACTACATACTATACAAGTATTGAAGTATATGTATATTTTAAACTTAAAGTTAAATAAACAAACACAATTTAATGTAAATTATTATTATTATTTTATCAATTAAAAATCAAAAAAAACGAATATGAGATTATATAAAAAATGAATTTAACTATTTCTCTTGTATTTACCATTAATACCAGCTAGCTGTCGCCACCAAAATATTTATTTGGTCCAAAAATGAAACCAGAAAAATATAAATTATATTGTGATTTATGATGAATGAAAACAATGCACTAAAGTAAAGTGTTCTTGAAAAAATGTTCGTATTTTATACAGTATCTACCTAAATATAGGAATATATTATTTATAATATAGGTCATCTATAATACATGTATAGTGTATACCTGATCACTACAATTGACTATTGAAATAAATAATATATTTGCTACCTAAAGGTGAAATATGGTGGATTATTAGTGTGTCTTCTTCATGGGTTAAACAAAATGTGATATATATACTTTAAAGTATAAAATAATGGACAGAAAAATTGACTGAATATTTGTTGACAAAGAAAATCGTATTCTTATTATTAAGTTGAATATAAAAATTGTGGTAGGTACTTGATTTATCATAACTATTATAGATTATAAATGTTTTTGATATTTGAGTAAGTGGATGAAATACAATTAAAAAAAAATACCTATATCTAAAATTTAAATCTGAAAAAAACTATAGTAATATTTATTTAAACAATATTCTATATTTAAATTTAAATGTTAATTTTTACTTTTCAGTCATTTTTAATATTTAATAATAATTTTAATTAATCTATACATTTTTAAATAATTTTATTTTGGTCTTTGGGTTGCCAAACTACAACACCCTCCCCCACTCGCAAAAAATAAAAATAAAAATAAATACTCATCATCTGGTTCGAACTAAAGGTTTTTATAAATCGATAAATTACATCAAGATGTTATAAATTTAATAAAACGAATACAATTAAAAAGTTAGGGGTTTTATATTTCCAATCAAAGGTTAAAGATTTGTTATGTTTTATTAATTGATAATAAATTAAAGGTCGCGGGTGTGGTGATAAATAAATATTTATACAATATATACAAGTTACAACATGTTAAATATTAACATAAGCAACGTTTTGTTCATACTATTAATGATTTATACATAAAGTAATGAAATTATTTAAGTTGGAAAAGGTTGTATGTGTATTGACATCTAACGGAATTTATTCATTAACTTTCGAGGCTAGAAAATACACTAATATGAATCAGGTAAATCAATTCATCGAGGGTTACGGGTACGTTCAAAAAAAAACTTTCCTTAGCACATAATACATCACTAACTTATTGTGATCGATACATTTTCCTCTTGTTCGTAAAATCACATTAAAAATTCTTACTCAAACTGAAAGTATCTGATATATATTTAAATATATACAGATCAAAGATATAAACTTTTTTTTTGTTCAAGAGGCATATTCTAAAACCCCTATATGCTTGACTATTATTACAATAATTATTGTACATAGATATTATTTTCTAATAGAAATTGTATACAGGAGTTATTACGACAAATAATACAAAAAATAAATAACCTCAATGAACATTTTGACAAATCAATAAATTAACCTTACATTATTTATTTTTACATTTCTCCCTCAAACAATTATACTATATTAAATCGAGAATCCTCAATTAGAAAAGAAACAACGAACATGAATAAATATAGTCGCAAGAGAAAATATCCCTAAAAGATCCTCCAAATGTATTTCGATCTAGCCCTATCACGTGTAAGAGCAGGTTAAACAAACAATATATGAGAAGGATCACATATAGTTTCAAATGAGTGACGAGTGCATAAGAGAGAGGAATTCATATTATATACATCCTAGTTGCACGGAGAAGAAGTAACTTGTGACCTCTCCCGAGTTTACAGAATGTTTTAAATTCAGGGCTTAAAACCGTTATCAATAAAGTCGGTAATCGGCTCCGGTAGGAGCCGACAATTTTTGAAAACCGGTTACCGTTTAATTTTGATATTTTGGTAACCGGTAACCGTTTCTTTAAAGATATTTCAAACACTATGATAACCGTTAATCGTTTAAAAACCGTTCATAAGGTTTTTTGGTAATCGGTTACCGGTAAAAACCGGTTTTTAAAAATCTAACATATGTTCAAGATAATGGCCATCTTAATCAATCAAAAAAATATATTGCATAAAAAAATGTTATTGTTATAATTTTAGATTCTGAGTGGAACGATGAATGTATTGATTTTACAATGATGTGTGTTTTTTTTTTTATTTTTTTTTTTATTTTTTTTTGTGTCTGTCATCACGTTTTAGGACAGTAAAAGTGCTTGGATTTTCTTCAACAGTACCTTTTCTGATAGGAAAGTGAATCTAGTTGGTACTTTGGGGGGTCAAAAGTAAAATTTTTCCAATAGTTTTCAAAAGCGCCGTGAAAAACTAAAGAAAAATTAAGGAAAAACGGGAATTTTTACGCAAAATCTGTTTTCGAGAAAATCGATTTTGGTTTTTGGTGTAACTTTAAAAAAAATGACCTTAGATACATGAAATTTTGACTGAATGTTTATCTTAACATTTTCTATACACCATAAAATTTTCAAAATATTTTGATTTATTTTGAGCTCTTTACGGACATTTTCATTTTCCATTTTTTTTTAGTTTTTTTTCTAAAAATATCAATAAAATGTTATTTGTTGGATAAAAAAGCTTGAAAATTTAATAGAAGGCTCCTAGTATATTGTTTCAAAGGCAAATAAAAATCGTTAGTCACAGTTTTTTTTTATAAGCATTTAAAGTTCAAAAAATGACAAAATATGGAAAAATCACGAAAATTTGCAAATTATTTCGAGTTAGAAATTCATAAAAATTTTTCTTTTTAAATCTAAGATATGAAAATGTAATACAAGATTCCTTATAAGATTATCTACCTTTATCAAACAAAAAATATCTATAAGAAAGTCAAATTAAATTTTTATGATCGTTTGAAATTCAAATTTTTACAACATTGGATATTCACTCGATTTCTCATGTAGCGATTTCCTTATTTTGTTGTAATTCAAAAACGAATAACTGCATATACATGAAAATTTTACTGAATGTTTATATTAGCATTTCCTATACCCATACAATTTTGAAAATATTTTGGACTCTTTTTGAGCTGTTTACGGACATTTTCAGTTTTAAATATTTTTAGGTTTTTTTTTTCTATAAATATCAATAAA
>NC_042494.1:56144969-56180424 GCF_005508785.2 Acyrthosiphon pisum
AAAATCTAAAAAAATACATTACACAGTTATTTTATAGTCATTTTAAGTACAAATTTGGACAAAATGACATATTAAAAACCTAGGATAACTATTTTAGTTATTTTGTTGTGAATTGTATAATATTATTCGTGGATACTTGAAACTTCTAAAGTATACTATTATATATCTATGATTTTACCACGGTTTTTTGTTGATGTATAACGCGTTATAACTTATAAGTACCTAATAGATATTATGATATGATTAATTTAGAATTTATTATAGGTCAATTTTTTTTAATACCATAGATAAGTATAATATATTATATGTCTAATACATAGACTGATATACCGTCTCCGCTCAGAATCGTTTTTCTTATACAGTGATATTATATCATTAAATTCAAATTTAATACTGTCCATTATACAGTGACCCACTTCTAACCTACTGTACAGCAGAGCGACATCCACTTACCCACCTTTTTTTATTTATAAATGTAAAAAACCAAAATTAAATATAATAACTTTCCAAGATGACACTAAGAGTGATACATTGACACAGAACTTTTTGGTTATATTGTATATATTACAGTACTCCAAAAGATCGAGTATTTTATGCTAGCCTTCGGACCGATCCTTGGAGCAAACACTACAAATAACAAATGCAGAACCAGGAGGGTTTGGGCTCTGGGAGTTGTAATTTAAGACTAAATTGTTTATAAATATATGCAAAATAAAGTATAATGTGCTAAAAACCTAAAAATTTTAAAATAAATTGCTTACAATTAAACTTGGAAGGTCCCCTATCTAAAGTAAGTTGTGGTACTGTATATAAATGTGTATATTTCTAAGAAACAAAGATTATAACAGACGACAGCATTAAAATATCGTAAATACTAAATAGTAGTAAATACTAAATGGACTGAGCCCCTATTCCATCAACTATTTCGTAATAGGAATCAGCGCACGAGGACGATGTTTATGACGGTATTTAAAATATATAGCTATACACTTATACCTTTATATATAAATATGTGATATTTACAACAGGTAAGCAATAATCGACGGCAATTAATTGGGGAAACAATTTAAAAATAGCTGGAAAATTAAATTCAACTATAATGTAATCATGATTCATGACATAATTCAAGTATGAAGTTCCACGAAAAAACCGTTAATTTTTTTGGTCGGGAATAGGTTTTGGTTATAAAACCGAGTTTGAAAATATGAGGTACCGTTTTGATGTTAACATTTATATATTTACCTTCATTACCGATAACCAATAACCGCTTCCAGCATTGCAAAACTAAAAGCGGTTATCGGTTTTCGGTTCTCAAATTTACGGTTTTTTACCGGTTTTCGTTACAAACCGGTTACCGGTTTTAAGCCCTGGTTTTAATATTTGATCTACAGATCTCAAGACCATAAAACTGTAGTGCTTTTTACGAATAACAAAATTAATTTTTTTGTGCCACGATGGCTCACTTAAGTTTATATTAGATCATTTAAAATTCCATGCTTTCCAAATGGTTTTTCTGATATTGAGAGTTAGGTCTGAGAATGGCATTTCTAAACTAGAGAAACCTTTAAACTGATCTGACTTTTTTAGAATTAGTTTTTTTATTTGAACAATAAACTGAAAATAATATGCACGCACATTTTTTTTATTCAGTTATTAGGCGTATATTTTATAATCATTGTTATAGGTTACAAGTATATAATACTTGGAAATATTGCTTTTTTAGTACTTTAAGAATTTTACAACGAGTGCACCGAGCCGTAGATACAAACAATCATACAACAGTCATAAAAAATAAAATAAAATAGAAAACTAATATATGAAATCGTTAAATTTATAAAAAAATGTCTTCGTCAAATCTGATATAATAGTGTACTCACGATACATAAATTATATCGTTTTATTATACATTTATACAGGTCTTATAATAATCCATTATAATAATATTATGATGAATACAAAAATAGTTATCAAATCGTCATTGATAATAACTTAACTGTAATCCTATGAATTCGAAAATTATGCATACTATTTATATTATTGTACACCAAAAGAAACAACGAAAATGATCGATACAAATTATCAAAAATCAATCACCCATGTCACCAATATTATATATCACATTTCCATAACATAGGTATTTTATTTCATTATTTATGCATACAGTTCTCATTAAAATGTAGTCTCATCAACCACGGTATGTTGTTAAATTAAAATAAAGTTTTACAATTACCATTTAACATTATATAGGGTGATTTTTAAGCATTGTTATCCGTAGTATAAGCATTTTAATAACTCGGAAACTAATTATTAGAATTTTGATTTAGATACAACGTTTTCAAGAAAATAACCAGCTAAATAATTTACAGTAAAAATAGGGGGTTCTCGTTTGAAAAATATAAGTATGTATCACCACAGGACACTGCTTAAGTAGGTAGTACAAAAAATATCAGGAATTTGAAATGTGGTCTTTTTAAAAATATTAAGATTCAGAATTTGAATAATTTTATTATTTAAAGGAAACAATTGGGGTGAGCATGCTTAAAAAATCACCCCGTGTACATTATATATATTTTTATATTGTATATTGGTATATATTGCATAGTATACTTTTATTTATTGATCATAAAAACGTCAACAGCTGTTTTTTTATCTTAAGATTTACATATGTTGGTTTATTTAAAATTAATTGTACTTAGATCTAGTTGTGTTTTTTCGTAGAATATTAATTTATCTATATTATATACTTGATAATCAATCCGACGTCAGAGCTTGTACAATCCATTGTCGATATGGTTTTTATTTTTGTTATTCAATGATGCTCATATAGTTTTGTGCCCCATATGTGTAAATAATAGATTCTATATTAAAAAAATAAATAAACAAAAAAATAGAATAATATGTTATTTACTTAAAATTCAAAATAATATGTTCTCATAGAACCTATGCCTGTTGTCTATATTAATAAAATACTATGATATAACTAACCATATTATTATAATAATAAGGTCAGTAAAACGCAATTGAAAATACTAAATAGAAACACGTGAATGTGACGTGAAGTTATAATTTTCACATAAACTTTAAAGTTTGCAGTTTTGGAAATTCTAATCAATTTTAAATATTCTCCGGAATAGCTATTAATCATACATTTCACTATCATTCTATTCGGGGTAACTTGGTTACCTAAATCAAATTATAATAAATATGTATAATATATTATATATTATGTAAAAGATATACCATAGTTGTTATAAACCGGAATGATTTGATCTTGATGATTCAATTATGCGTCTAAATAAAGTTTTGTATAAAACTAATTGTTTTGAATGTTCTTTTTGAGCAGTTCACGACAAAAGAAGGAATATGAATAGGTACCTATTTTGTGAAATTCGTCAAACGTGAAACTTGCCTAAAGCCACATTAAAGTTATTTATTTTTATAATATAATAAAATTATTATAGGTAAATAATATATTATTGCGCGTGTGTGTGTATTTACAAAATAATAGAATTAACAAACTATAACAGTTGAAATAGCCTTCATGTTTAAAATAATTTTTGTTGTTTAAAACAAAACTTGATAGGTATAAGCTTAAATCATTCTTGTTGCTAAAACGTGGAACTCCTTAAATGTTTAAGTACACGGTAGGTAACTTCAATTCTTTTACTCAAGTCATAAGAATTCAATTAAAATATTTTACTATAATGTAATATTATTCTATAAAATACATGATTATTTCTTTGCCATTTGATAAACAATAACGATTTATTTTAAATAAACGAACATAGGTAGGTATATGTTTAGTTTTAGATATAAAATACTTTTATAGGCCATATAGGTATCATACAATATATTACAATATATATAATATTAATAATATTATCATAATATATAGGTATATTTAAATATTTAAACGACTTAAAAAATATATTAGAAAATAAACTAAATATTTATTAATTTGACGCCGGACGCCACACCTACTTACCTGTCTTACAAACGTACAAATTTTACATTCGCAATAATCCATTTTACTCTATTATTTTTGAAATTTGATTGAATTGACCCAAGATAAAATTTTATGGTAAGATTATTATCCAGGGCATCTGGCATCTCTGAAGATTTTATTGATATTATTTTTTTTAAGTTAGTAAAATGTACAAAAAATATACAGCTTAAAAATGTTCATAACTTGCTTTTTACTATAAGTATAAGTTAAACTCTCCGAGATGCCCTAAATAATAATCTTACCTTTAAAGTGTATAACAGGTTAATTCACTATATAATTTTAGAAATTTCAGAGTAAAATATATTATATATTGAACTTAAAATTTGCCATACTATACATTATTAAGACGAATACAACACATGGGGGTGTGGCGTCCTTTTCTATAGATATACAATAAAAGTAAACAAATTATAGAATGAAGACATAAAATATTTCAATAATAACTTTACAAGATGTAGATTTTTTTGTATTAGTTAGGTACCAATTAAATTTGCTGTTTACCGGATTGCTTTCTTAACTCATTAAATTTATTTAATTTGCAACTTAATCGTACTATTAATCCATAAAATGGAAAGTTGGAAATGAGTGTTAATGCAAAATCTTTGTTATGTCTTGTTATTATTAATTATTTGTAACTATTTGCTAGTTTGTTTGTTTTAAGTTTCTACGATTACACATTTTTAGTTACAATAAAAAAATGAAATCGTTATTTTACGAGTGAATATCCAATTTTGTCAAAATGTTAACTCCAGGTGTTCATAAAAAATAAAAACTCTCATACATTTTTTGTTTTATTGAAAGGGAACCAGAGTAAGGAAGGATATACTTACTAGGTATAATTTTATTAATTTGGCATAATCATTTTAATCCTTTTTTGAAATAAGTACAATATTTCTAATGAAAAATAAAATAATTATACTTATATAAGATTATATAATATATTCAATCAATTGCTATTTGAATTATCTTTGAAAATTATTAATTTTAATTAGTTAAATATAAGTTTTAGTTTATTAGGTATAAAAGGTGTCTAAAAAACTTTTAATATTATTTAAGAACTAATATTTTCTTTATGGTTAATTTGTATTATTATTATTATAAAGGCATTTAGTGAATGAGTAGACAAATTTACTAGTATTTGTTTTTTATTAAATTAATTAAACTACATTTAAGTATAATATAATATAATATAATATAATGAACAAAATGTAATAATTATTAAAAACAATATTTATAATTATATTTCATAATATTTGAGTAATCTTGGAGTAAAATCACTCATAAAATAAAATTAAAGATAATAATATTTTCATGATTGTGACTTATCGATTTGTCCAAAATATTTTCTCAAAACAATATATGTCTATTTAAATTTACTATTTTTTTCTAGAGTAAAATATAATGTCAAAAAATACAATATAAAACTGATATGTCAAACCCTGAAAAATATTATTATCGATACTTTTTGTGATAGGTGATTTCACTCTAAACTTAGGTACACAAAAATAATAAAAATGGTTTTACGTGAGTGCGTATTATCCATGTTGCACGTGAGCCTGAGAGAAAACAAATATTTTACAGACATCTTCTTGATATTATATTTACTCCTTTAAAAAGATTTTTTTACTCAAACAATACAAATCGATGTAACAAATTAAATACTATACATAATTTATTTATTATTAACCATCACTTTTAATAACTAAGTCCATAAATATCAAATACAAATAACATTATGTCATTATGATAATACTTACAATATCATGAATATTTATTTATTTTTTTATTTAAAAAAGATTAGTAACAATTAATAGTTTGGTTAGGTACATTCATCAACAGTTTAATATATTATGTCAGGTGCATGTCATATATGCAAGTTGAATATCTATATTTTAAATCTTCTTACGATGAAAATAAGTGTTTTAAAATTCTAAAAACTGATTTTAAAAAAACTTGTGAAGGTTTTTAATAAAAATTAGACAACATAAGGGACCTAACCATAACGTTGTCCAATTTTCTGGGCAACTTCACTCACGTAAATTGTCATCAACTTAAATGTTTCTAATTAAAAGATTAAATAACTGCTTTGTGGTGGATTCCATGCCTACTCGAAGAGAGAAGAATGCAGGAAATGTAAAATACGTTTTTCAAATAATTTCCAATTTTATATTTTTTTTTTGTAGGTATTAAATATTTAAACTTAGATATATAATGAATTTAAGGCGATTAAAGTTCCTAATACCTTATTATTAGATTTTATACATTTGACCATTTGGGGATATCAGAGCCAAGTGTCAGGTTTACAAAACCATTTACCATTTAAAATCCCTAGTAAAGAATTCAACCCTCGTGTGCCATAAGCGGGAAATGGTTTTCAACAGCAAATCACTCAGTGCAAATGGCAATTTCTAGTGGTTGTTAAATACTCTAAAAGGGGGAGCTAATGTAGAAGGGAAGCAAATTACTTAAGGAATGTGGCATTTATTACAGAAAAACAATTTTTACCGAACAACATTGCGTATATTGAGATATATGCATAGCAAGTGTGCGTGGGGCCGTATTTGTAAGTGAAGAGTATAGTATAATTAATGTCTAATATTATAATTTTCCATTCAAATTTCTATAATTACCGTATGAAATCATATACAATTTAATGCAATGTTGTATCCAATATTACTTTACTCAATGTAAAATTCAAATTCGAATTGTTTTTTTAATTAGATTATTCATTAGATACATTCATTTAATATTAGCTGAAATGAATATATTTCATCTATTCAACTTAGAGTTAAAATTAGAATCAAAATATTTAAAAGCACACTTTTAATAAAAAAATAAAAAAAAATTGTAATCAACTTGAAAATAAAGAAAGTAAAAAATGAAACATGAATATAACTACAATACTACAGTACTGTGTATCCACTAGGTATCTACTACGTATATATTATCAATTAACTATTACAATACAGTATTAATTTGTTAATCAAATAAAAATCACTAGGTAACAATAATTTAGTAGTAGGATTTATTTATTTTTCTATAACATTAATATTAATGCAGAGAAATATATTTTCAGTTCTTTGTAATTTAATTTATTTTAAGGAAATATATAGAGGCACGTTGTACATACATAAAAGTCTTAAGAAAGCTTAAAATAAAAATTTTATTGCGATAGAAATGAAATATCTTATAAGCATTTAATTGAATTATTATTTTTTTTTTTTTTGTAATAAAAAATTGTTCGACAAATGTAATATTTTTTTATAAATAATCTAGTGCCTTTACAAGTTGGACACGAAAAGTCAAGAAAGTTATATTAAATGCATTATATTATATTTAATAATTAAGATTAAAAATATATATATAAATAGGAACCTGTGCTTAATTTTGCATAGGAAGGTACCGGTCTATAAATTACACTGTAATACAATATATAATGTTATAGTATTAAAAATTAAAATCAGCAAATCATCTGTCACATGTTATAATATATACGAATATATACGAGTACAGTGTATAATGTATAATCATCGACTGTGACAGAAATAGATTTTCTAGTAAATTTATTTTGTCTAAACAGTTAATAATAATTTTTTAAACGCATTCAAATATATTATAAATAAATTCAATTTGTTTATTTATTTATCAATTTTACGTATATTGTAGATGTATGAAACAATATTGTATACTTATTACTTATAGACATTTATCGGTTGATTTATTTCACCATAAACTCAAGGTAGATAAAGTAACAAATTCTGTGGAAAGATCGTAACATTTTTACAGCGATTGGACATAACAAATTGTTATAAAAATTCACCTCGAATGTTGCTATTTTCATTATGCACATGACGTGCAGAAATAAATCGTCCACGAGATAAGTCCTGGGATGAAACTGACCACGTGTAGAAAAAAATATAGTAGGATATAAAATAAAGACATATCTTGAACAATGTAGACGGTAATAAATAATATAGGGATTTAAACCTATTTTTTTAATGTAATACCGACGTTTTTTCCTACCTTATATACAACTATTATTATATTTATAGGTATATAAATTAATATATATTAATATATTATATATATTAGGTAAGTTACATACTGTTTTTAATAATTAAATTATTTCACTCAATACGATACAGTACATTTTATAATTTTTAATTACAATTTATTCCATTTTTTTTTTTTTTTACTATTTTACAGATTAAACTTTAAGTTTGAACATGATATTATTCATTGGTACCTATTAGTTATTTCGTATGTGATAAACTTACAAATAACAAACAACTTACTAGATAAAAAGATCTGTAATCTACGAAAATGAATTAATATTATGTTTTTTAATTTATAAGAAACATAAAAGGTTTAAATTAATTTATATTATAATTTATGTTTTGAAATATGTTACAAAATATTTGTATTTTTTATTTTAGCAAACATATTTTTCAACTTTGTTGTTATCGTCAGTGCCAAACCTATAGCCGGACCACGTTGTGTATGTTATAATAACAAATTCTAGATCAAGAAAATATCATTAAAATCAACAACTATGTTCGAATAGTATAATGAAAAAAAAATATTTATTTTGAATTGATAAGATAACTGAAAAATATTTTTAAACTTTTGGCACCTTAGAATAAGTAATAACTTTTAGCTATCATCAGCTGGCACTCATAACTTTTAATGTGCTAAGACAATATTGATATAAACATAAAAACTGATATCAAACGAACAATATTATTAACAATAAGTTTATTCTTTTATATACTATTAAAAATTTCACAATTCAATTCAATATACAAAAAACTTGGGTTAAAATTAAAAATAAAATGCTTTTTCCTTTACTGCATTTTTTTATCTGAAAAAGCTCATAAGAAATACATTTAGTATCTATGATAAGGAAATTGTGATAATTAGTGCTCAAATAATGCAGCAATATAAATCGTTAAAAAACCATAATATTTGCCAAAAAAGCATTTATTTCATTTAAACTCATAAACTGCAAAAAGATCCTGCGTAAAAATAAAAATTTAATTATAAGTACACTCTTTTACAAAGTATAACATTTTTGTCAGTCATTAGCACATCCTCGCTGAATTCCCTCACAAGTTTTTTTAAATTTTTAACTTTTGATATTTTTACGTCATATTTAAATTTTAAATCAAGTTTTGTAGAACACTATTCATATTTACTGATTGGTGTTTACCGATCGACGAAATTATTTGAGCATGCCATAACAATACGCTATATCTACAAAACTATCATTGATAATGAACAAAGACGTATTTAAAGTGGTTGGGGGTTTTTTGTAGCCTTTTGTATAGGAATTGTAGTTACAAGTATTTAATTTTACGTAAAAACATTTATAAGGATGATACAAAAAGTCTATAATCGTATAAATTTTACTAAAAATCGTATCATGGATTTATCTTTATACCTACCTATAGTTGTACGATATGATTTTGATAAATATACCGTATGAATAGATTTTCCCATTAAGTTATTATGTATCAACCTAACCTAACCGTATCAATGGATTTTTGTGTAAATTTACTATAGAATATTAGAATGCAATATTTTCTATACCTAGCCTTGATGATAAGTACATATAATGAATTAAATTCATAATAATTTTAAAATACTTCAAAAATAAAAATAAATAGTTTTTTTTTAAATTGAATACATTATTATGAAAGTTTGTAAGAAAATCACTGGAGTGAAATGATCCAGTAAGTCGGCCTTTGAAAATATAACTTTGTAGACCTACTTTTTGTATATGAGCAAGTGTGATGTACAAATAATTGATCAAAAAATAATTTAAAAACACTTTTATTTATATATAAAATTAGAATGATTAATAGCTCTCTGAGCCAAATTATTAAACTGTCGTATAAGTTAAAATATTGTTGAATACTATCACACTAAATCCATATCCAAATATAACAATAATTAATGTACCTACTTAATATGTACCATATAGGTAGGTATACTATAGTGTACCTACTACCTAAATTATTAGATTAAACATTTACACTTAAAATAAAGATTCCTTAAATAATAAACCTAATAAATGTATCATGTACCTATAATATGCAGTTAGTGAATTTTTTTGTTTCAAACAAAATATTTAAAATAAGTTAATTTGAATTTAATATGTAATTTATTTATATGCCAATATTCCGTGTACTAGTAATCAGTATATATGTTTCACTGTTTATATTTATTATTTATTTTAAGTCTTAAAAGTATTTAAAATATTTTCCGAATGTATGTTTTTGTGGACATTATATTATGATTATATATTAACTATTAAATAAAAACATTTTAAATTTGGTAATTTATTCAATAAATTAAAAAAAGATTAAAAACAAGAATGCTAATAGTGCTAATAGATATAATTATTTAATACTTAAACTTTTTTTCTGAAGAATATCTATTATTATTTGTTATTAATAATAAACCAAAAAAAAACAAAACAATATTCGCTTGGATTTTATACTGTTGGACACTCTTAAACATATTATATGTTTTATTCGTTTCAAACAACGAACAAAACATTAAAAACAAATGTTTTAAATTTATGTTTAAACATGTTGTTTAAAATGTTGTGCTTTAAACATACATAACAACCCTGAATTAATGTGTATACGATTATAAGACTAGCTTAATCTTATTGGTTTTTATTGTCAGTATAATATATTCACAACATTAAAATGTTCAATAGATCAAAAACACTGTTTAAGCGGTTTAATAGGCCGCAAACTTTCATTACAAATAAGTTTGGTTTTACATTTATAATTTTATTTCTCTTCTAATCACTATAACAAATAGATTTGTAAGCCGATTTCATACAGCAGATAAAATATTTATAGACTGGCAGTGTTTGCAGTCGTTTTGGTACGCAATAATATCACAAATTGTCATTACAGTCCCGGGTATGGTATATATTACATATTATTATATACATTGCAAATGTCATGAGATGGCCACCGTCGGAGGGATACTAAACGAGATCGTTAAAAGTTATTATGCAGACAAAATTCACAGTTAATGATCCTTTTAGGATTCCAAAAAATCTTTTGTTATTCGAAACGAGGTCGCCTAACGACGCACCGGTCCAGTAGATAAGCAACAGTAACCACAGTGGCAGTTGTGTTGGCGGTGGTGATGGTGGCGGCGGCAATGTTAAGAAGAATAGTTGTTGCAATGTAACTATCGTCTCGACAAAACAATGGGTCTTAATGGTTCGACCAGGACACAAGTTATTGAAATAGAAAATAGTTCCATTGATGGTACCATATCCTGTTTTAGCACTTTCATAATCAGATCCATAATGGGTAATATTATATAATTTTGTTTTCAGTTCACATTAAACGTAGATAGGTACCTACGTAAGAAACATCTAAATAAAAAGTATAGATAACACTTCGGCGTATAATAATTAATAATATATATATATATATATTATAATAGTACTGGATATCAAATCCTGATCACAAATATTGAAATATAATATATTATACAACATTGAAAAATCATGGTTTGATTTCACGAAATTAATGATAACCTGATATTGATGTGATATATATAGGTAATATGTATATATTTATAATAGGATACCCAGCAAATAATAACATTTCTTTGCCAGTACAATTCAAATTTCAAATTATCTATAAGTCACGTTAATATTTTTTGAATGATTATTAAAAAAACAATACTTTTATCAAATTTTAATCTGTATTCATATTTATATAGAAAAAGTGTAGCAAGTAATGCATAGCCACACAAAGATAGGTAATGCAAGTTGTTATAAAAATATTATATCGAATGACTATTCAATATATTTTTTTAGTAAATTCTAATGAAATGTAAAGAAAAATGATATTTATGCATTCCTAAACCGTTCATCTGATTTAGATGAAATGTGGTACACAGATAGATTAGAAGATGTAATATGTAGCCTATTTTGTTGTGAAAAAGTTAAATTAGAGGTGCTCAAAGAATGAATTTAAGTTTCACTGTGGGTCGAAACTTTTTGATTGTTTATAAATGGTTGCCATTGGTTTTAGATTATAATCGTAATAGTAGAAATTGGCAATTGGTATATTTTTTTTTCTATATAACTTTATCGGATGACATTGGTTAATTGGGCAGATCAGTAAGTAAAATAGAATTTATAGAATTTTCGCACATTGCTGACCTAGGCGGAGTTGAATTTATGGCCATTCATTGGCGTGTCCACAATCCACCTACTTGATATGCTGTCGCAGATTCCAGATTGTCCATGATCTATAGTAGTCGGACCAAGGTGGATGAATTACACTTACTGCAGCGAGTTACACCAAAAAGGAGTTGAACAATCATAATTTTTTTAAGAGTTACCTATTATTTTATATCGGCAACAAAGTGCGCGGGTTTGGCTATTTATTTTTAAATAATACGTCCTCACAATATGTACGTTTAATTGAAATACATAATATGTAAAACAAATATGCATTTACACTTTAAAGATATGTATGTTTAAGCTATTATACATACCTTACTATATTCCGTGTGATTTTAGGGAATTTCTACAGATCATAAGTAATAAGTAGGTATCTCTTAAGACTTGAGAACACAAATGTCCAAATAAATATTTACAATATTAAACCACAATAAGATTTCCCCGTTTACACAAATATGACAGTATAAATTATATTGTTTCCCAGATGTTCAACCAACTAAGGTATTTTAGTTTGGGTATAGTCTGGTATAGAACACAATTTCGAACGGTCCTTATCGATAGCACCTTTTTGAATAACACGATTGTGAACGTTTTTATCAGCTAATACTTTCTGCATCGATTTTTTACCGATTACAAAAATACAAAATAGTATAATATTAAATTATATATATTTTATACTTGGTTTATTTAAGCTCTGATA
Source organism: Acyrthosiphon pisum (assembly GCF_005508785.2). Lineage (NCBI taxonomy): Eukaryota > Metazoa > Arthropoda > Insecta > Hemiptera > Aphididae > Acyrthosiphon > Acyrthosiphon pisum. The sequence continues at coordinate 56,157,903 of NC_042494.1, forward strand.
TAATTTATCAATTTTCGTTAATATACTGGCACTACATCGTTCCATTTCAGTAATAAAATTCATATCAGGGTTGTGTGACAATTAATGAATATTTATAATGATTTAATAATATTGGTTTTATTTCCGCGTTCAGAAGTAATAACTTAACAATTTTCTATTACAAACACTATAACACAGCTAGGTACTGAGCTACCACTGTCCACCAAACAACTAAATTTGAATATGGATTAACCAAAAATTACCACTTTAAGCAATATTATAATATTTATTTACAGTAGAATATCGGTTCCGTAAACCACGATATCGTATTCAATATATTTATATATACAAAGATATAAAAAATTAAAATAAACGATAACGTTGCTCGAAAAATCGTTCTCAATCGTTTTCATACAATGTATAAAATATTATTTCTTTGATTTGCCGTCAATCTTTCTCAATCGTGTTACCAAAAAGATAAAACATTCGCAATCGTATGGTGCAACCCCGGGTACACCGTTCAGTTTTTCCAGTCCGATACAATTCTAGACAAAAAACATATGCCTACTCCTTTTCTAATATTTTTTCCCTATTCCTTATGGACTTAAATGTTATTATTAGCCCACCAATTTACTTCATATTAATATAGTTATAAATACATGTCTAGTCAAAAGCGTTATATCCATCCTTAATAAATTATCAACTATCAAATATCAATAAATACATTATCTACGATAAAAACCTGTTTATAATTTACATCATGATTATATTTTATTCTAGTCGTATTTTATTAGCATTTGTACCTAATATAACTGTACCTTCACACTATCAAATTGTAATATTACCATAATTCCTTTATCTCTATTACTTATTAGCCGTTACTGTACCATTTATTTGCTCTTCCAGCACAAGCTTTGGTGGGTGTTGCAATATTGTTAATTTAACGATATCGTTATTTTATAAGTTTATATACAATATTTTGTTAAAATATGTAAAGAAAAGTTATTGTTGCAACACAAATATTATTAGTTATTTAAAGTTCAAATTTTGACAAAATTCATCGAAATAACTAAAATTTGCAAATTATTCTGTAGTTCAAAAATTAATATAGTTAAGGAATGACAATTTTAAACAAAGTTTCTCATAAGTAATCTATACTGTAACCAAAAAACTCTACAAAAATATATAAACACAGTTTTTATTTATAGATTTTTTTAAAAGACAATTAATTCAATCTACTGTATTGCCAATAGTAAAATAAATTACTTTAAAACCAATTATATTATAAAATATACTTAGTAATTGAATTCAAATTTAATACATTCATTACAGTGACCCACTTGAAAACTTCTGCACGGCAGAGTAGTTCCCACTTGTCCATCTCTTTAATATGCTTGTTCATAAATCAATCAAAAATTAAATAGTTTTGGTTACCGAAGAACGATTATCTACTTATTTTATACTTATGATTCTCATTGTAACTAATTCAATAGTGGTGTTCTAATAACAATAAAGATTTTGTATTAACTTTAAAATGTTTGGAACATATATGAGTAGGTGCAGATATTTTTTTATGTAATATTTAACTTTTTCATATGAAGATCGTAAAAAACATCATTAGTAATTTAAAACAAATTATCGTCGAAGGATAGTTACGTTTTTTGGATTCAACCGTGAATAATTTAGAAACATGCAAATATAGTATAAGCATATACAGTAATGTTGCATATATGCATACACATTATACATAATATTATGTTTGTATAAAATTTAAAAAGTGCCCGTTGTTGGTTGACTTCATAATACTTTGCAGATATCAAAAATGGCTTAATGAATAACTCTAGGACACTAGCTATCTCGGTAACTGATATATAGGTACAAATCAAAATCCTGAAATTTAAAGACCCTATATTTTGTTGGTGGTTATAAATTAAATTATTTTATTTTTAGAAAAATAATCACTGACACAAATCACTAGTTACTATAAGGATTTTCTACCAGTTAAAATGGCTGATAAAATCTGTCTAAGCCTATAAATAAAGTTTTTCCTAATAAACTACAAGACATGTTCAGTCGTTCAGTACGCGGTCGAAAAACCGTTAACTCTAGAAACTAATTTCCTGGTTCATTTCTTCCCCGGCACCCAACAGATTTTTATCAATTTCCCAGTAGGTATACATACATTCATAAAAATACAAGGCTCGTGCGAACAGCCGAATCGCAAATATTTATTATTTATAGATTTTCAATGTCGATTTATAAGTTCATTTCCTCATTCTCAACGAAAAAATGATAATAAATAAATAAGTTACCTAATGCACTATCAATGAAGCTCAGTTGAATACAATTGTAAGAAAAGAAAACCATAGGATTGGAAAATATTTTTTTTTTTTCTCAAGTATTATGAGAAATGGAACGTTTTGTTAACATGATTTAAGTCCTAGCATGATATTCATATTATTTGGAATTATATAATGTTATTTTAATTAACAAATTTCAAAATATATTTTATTCATAATAAATCACAGGAAATTTAAAACTAAGAACATGGAGAAGTTATTCTACTGTATGGTACGTTTCGAGTGTACTTCCCCACTGAATAAACACTGTTAATAGATGATAAATTATTGCATACGAAAAACAATTATTTTGAATGGAAATTTTGGTTTCAGCTTCTATGTCTAAGGATATTTTATGTATCATTCATATAAAGTACTCTTAGTTATTTATTTCATATTTGTATATTAGTAGAACAGTAATATGTTGAGATATTTTTAACAGAAAACATCGATGTTTTATATATTTTTTTTGTATTCGTTATTATAATTTTTCACCTATAACCCATATCATGCTACAAATTACAATATTCCTATAAGTCAATAATGCTATTCAATAAAAATAGTCTATATATTTTGTCATTTTGATAATTTCATTGTTTATAGAAAAAAATTATGTACGTAATGGTTAGATATTTCAAGTCTCTCTACAAATATTTTTTGAATTAGGGGAACACGGGGCAAAACCGACTGAAAAAATGAATATTTTCATAATAATTCAGGATCTTAAAATAAACGTGATCTGTTTGCACAGTTGTATTAAGTAACTTCTTGTTTACAATATTGAATTACAATACAGTGGAATATCATTCATATTTATTTTTTAACAAACCATTAACTATTTTTAACATTTTATCGGTTTTGCCCCAATACTGGGGCAAAATCAATTTGTAATGGGGCAATACCGATGCATGGTATAACAGATACTAAAATAATGATGGAGAAAAATATAATATTAACCTTTTATTCAAAGGAACTTACTAAACCAAATACAAATATGAAATAGCCATTGTATTTAAGTATTGTAACTATAGTAGTAAATGTTTCATAAATTACCTATGTATTATAAGACATTTATAACTTAATTAATATTAAATAAAAACAAATTTTAACAACACAAGTTGTTCTTAATAAAATAAAATAATTTATTATTAGGTTGGTGTACCTAATCCTAACTTATAATAAATAATTAGCAATTAGCATTATAAAAACTGATCGGTTTTGCCCCATCGGTTTTGCCCCGAAGTATAATTTTTACGAAATAGTTGATAACTTACACAATATTATTAGATAAAAGAAGTTAGTGATTGCAAAACAGTCTTTACAAGTTGTAGATTCATACTAGACAAGTATGGTAATTGTAGTACAGTTCTATCATTGTTTAATCTTAAATTAAAAATATGAAATTATAATAATAATTAACTTTAAAATGTTCGTAATCGAATAACAATTCAAACAAAAACGTTGCAGTTGATGTTAACAGTGATAACAACATGTTTCATGATAAGAAATGAAATAAATTTAAAACTTATAAATTTTGTCCATAGAATAATGCGAAATGAGCAATATCGGTTTTTCCCCAGTATCGGTTTTACCCCCGTGTTCCCCTACAATAAAATAATTAAAATCATTACCTATACTTAGATGAAAAAATAAAATCGTTTTTCATTAAACTATATATTTTCATCAAAATCTGAATTTAAAATTTATTTTCGATATTTTTTATTTGTTTATAAGTACACATTATGAGAAACCTAGAATATAATTTATAAGAATTTTACTTAAAAACAATTTCGTATTACAGATAAATTCAAATATTTTAAATTGCTCAAAAAGATAAAAAATATTTAAAAAAATATATCATGTCTGGACAATACTAATTTAAATTAAATACGTTTTTTAATAAGTGATTTATAAAGCCCAAATAAACATCTTTATTAATTTATAATCAAATGTACAGTGAAATATCATAAGTGTATATACCTATAGGGAGCGCTACATATTTAATAACATATCATTAAAAAAAATTAAAAAAATTGTAAAATTATACGTACACTAGGTAGGTATAATGTATATACTACATATTATCATATACAGTATACACAGTATATTATGATTATCATACGGTGACCGAAATTACGGTGAATACCTACCAAAAGTGCCAATGTTAATCTTTATCAATGACCATTAGGCTTTCGCCTGTTGTGTGGTATTGGTTTGAATTTAACATCTGTGTACACAATAATATTCACTATAACACTGAATATTAATTTTGGGCTCTAAAACTGTATATACATTGTCACATTATAAACTCAAATTAATGTACAAGTGGCTTCTCGTATACGTGAATTGTAATCATTGTTATTTAAATACATTTTAAACTAGTGATAACATTAACCAAAAGTTTCTGTTAAATTACATCAACTAAAAATATCTTACTATTCGTTGATAAAAAATTAATAAGTTTAATGCTCCTAATTAAACTTCTTCTAGTTGAGCTGAACTATCCTCACTAGGTAAATTTTTTTTTAAATATGTGAAAAATATTTTACGTAATATAAATATCCCAAATGGTTAGGTACTTATACTATTTCAACAACTACCTGCCTATAACAATATTTTTTCAGTTAAATATTAATAAATCGGCATAGGATCTAACCTAACACACCTAAAAATGTATTCAGGTACATAAAATCAAACTTTAACGATCAAACAAAGTTTTATTAGTTTTTCAAAATTAATTAACTTATTTATGTTTTATAATAAATTTGATTACCTACCTGCCTAACAAAATTAATACAAATCATAAATAGTTCTACTTTGATATCCAGTTTGTTTCTGTGTTAAAATCATTCTTATGAATTTAGCTTAAAGTGTAAATACGTAATCTCCATTAGTTATCACTTATCATAGTCTTCAAAAAATGAGACATTTATTATAAATACAAACTATTTTCGATTGATATAGTTATAAAGTATTATAGCACATAAAATTATCTCATGTACCTATCAACCGAAATAAATGTGATATGCATGTACAATAATAATATTATATCATATATACAAAATATTTTCATTTTTAGGACTTGTTAAGAAATATCCCAGTGTAGTGTAGTGTGAAAAGATTCATGGTAAAAATATAGTAAAATGTATCTAAATATTTTTAAAATGTCATAGTGTGTAGTAATAATGTAATATACATAAAATAATAATATCATCAGATATACTTAGTAATATCATAGGCTGACTGACTGTCTTCCCTCAGAATCGATTTTCTTATACAAATACAATGATATAATATCATTGAATTCAAATTTAACACCATCCATTACAGTGACCCACTTGTAACATACTGTACAGCAGAGCGACACCCACTTGCCCTACTTTTTTTAAATTTATATTACAAGTACGTGTAGGTAAATTGCTTATAAGGGAAAAACATGCTGCAAAATATATTTCCAATATTTTCATATTACTGTAAGAACAACTTATAACCAACTTTGTATTTTAATTTCAACCATAATATGTTAAAGTTATTCCCAAGTTATTACAATTGAAAGTCTTATGGATGCATAACTTTAAAATAGTTGCAATCGTTTGTGATTTTAATGAATTTTATAACATTTTAATTGCAGACTTATAAAAAGATAAATAATATCTACGGATATTCGATATTTTTAACTGCTTTAAATTTAACTTGAGAGGAATCTGATTTTAAATTCCAACTTTTAGATCAAGAATAACATTTTATAATCAAAATTTATAAAAAACAAAACTCAAAAAGTTATAACCTTAACACACAATTATTGTTAATATTAGGCACTAATAATATTATTATATCATAGCCCATTAGTACATGATTGTATTAAAAAAATAACAATATTCCTTAGCTAACATTTTTATTAGAATATGTATTATAATAAAATTAATCAAACACGCATCAATTAGTTGGTGTGTAAATAATCAATTCAACAATTGTACAGATGACTAGACATTTCTGAATTTCTTATCAAATTGTTCGAATATTTTTATAGAATTTTTAATACTTTAATGTATGTAGTAGAAAACTACAGTTTCTGGAAGGGTAATGAAATAAACATGATAATTGTGTCGATTATTTGAATAGGAAGAAGAGGCTCTATGAAATATTAGCGATTTATAATGACTTTTTGTTTTCTACATTATTTCTCACTAATATTATATTTGTTATTTTTCTTACAAAAAAAAAAAGTATAACATATTCCAACTAGCATTAATATAAATAGCCATTTTGAAATTTTGTGATTTGGGATTATTATTATAGTCTTCATGATATAAATTATTATTACAATATATTTTATTTAAGTTTAGGTATAGTGAGTATCATTGATGGATGGCTTCTCACATCTCGTTTGTTTCATGTAAATATATATGTCTATGTTAGTTAAATTAATGTATAATATATATATATGTAATTTCTCTCTCCACTACACATACTCATTGTGCCTCTTAGGTATAGATTGTATATTTAAAATAGAGAAAAATAAAGTTTAGGTATAAATGTATAATTATAATTTATAACATTATACAAATAAAAATTAGACAGGATTCAAAGACTTTTTGTTGGATATTTGAATACACATACTTATAATATAAGATAGATATAATAACTATACATTTATGATTTGTTTTGGTTTGGGCTTTAATATATATATATATTATATTAAACATGCAGAAAAATACTTAGAGATACTTGTAATAGATGGAGACATGTAGTAATGTTAGCTTTTTTCTATTGTCTTCGTTGATATAAAAAGTATGAGGTTGGAAAGTGGTTGATTTTTAACGCTATCCACGGAAAACTAAAGTTTTTAAATTACAAATTCATTCTGGAACATTACCCAGGAAGTGTTGCTAATATCAAGATTACTCAACTAATGTGAGCATTATCTATGTTTTAGACATTACCCTTTATAATGTATACATCAGAGTATCAGACATTGTTTTGTGTTTGACCAATATTATTTTACTGTATTCAAAAGTACGTCCATTTTAATTTACTAATACATTTATAAATACACATAGTACTTGCTATACACTACTTATGTACCTATTTTAATGTTAAATATTTAACAAACTATTTCAAGCTTAATTTAATTCAAAAATATAATTTATACTGAATAATTGTCTCGATTAATTTATAAGTACTTATACCTATGAGTTATAATTCTAACAATTTGAAACATTCGATATTTTAAAATTTGAATTCGACCTTTAAAAAGTTATTTACCGTACTATAAACTAAACATACACAATTAATACAAGTAGTTAAATAAATTAAAAATAATTATCTAATTATTTTAATAGGTTAAATATTTTTTGGGTTGACCGAATGTAAGTATAGTATTTATTTGGAAAGGGAAGATTTTGAAATAGTTTAATTTAAAATATCTTTATAACTTTGGTCGTAGTAATCCTATCGGATTGTAATAAATCTCATAAGCCCTTTCAAGTTATCCTCTTTCGATTTTTGTATCAAACGACAAAATCCTTCTAAAATTTAAAAACATTCTCAATAGGTTTACCTATAGTATTTTTTTTTTTTACTTTGTGAGTAAAATCTCAAAAATGAGATTAAACGATACTCTTTAAACGATATAACATTGAATTACAGATCAAACGTACTTATAATCTATGCATAAATCTTAAAGTATAAACATGACAATATATTTGTCGATGAAGGAATAATTTATATTCTATTACATTTTAAAAAGCTCTTAATTATTATAGTATTATACTATTAAGAGGACGCCACACCGCATGTGTTGCTCCGTCTTACAATCGCGTAATACATACCAAATATACGTTGAAAAATTTAAATTTTATGCCGTTAGCTTAAAAATTAGAGTGAATCGACCTATTATGAAACATGATGGTAAGAAAATTATCAGTGTTTCGTTCGAAGTTGTTTTATGATAATTTAGTTTTTAAGTGAGTTATAGCGTGTATAATAAATGTAAATTAAAAATACATGCGCGGGTGTGGCGTCCCCTTAAAACGATATACCTATCTGTAAATAACAAATTTCTTAATCAATTTATTATTATTTCAGTGACTATGAACATAAGAGTGGATAATTGAAATACTTTTTTTTTCATTTTTATTTCCTATTTGTTTACAAAAATATACTTATGTCAGTATGACATATACCTACATAATACATAAATAAACTATCCAATATAAATTATATCTACACCTCACAGGTGTTACAATAATTAGACAATAAAAATGTATTTTTAGAAATAACAACCACTATTGATAATATCTTCGGTAATTTTAAGAGTTAGAAACAAAATTAGATATTTCACTTAAACAAGGAAGACCACCAATTGTTTTCATGCATGGATCAATAATAATGTTAAAATAAAAATACCTTAGGTTTAAAGTACCATGGGTACTATCATGGTGCATAAATGCATCTTGAGTCTTGACTATATTACCAATCTTTGAAAGTGCTACATACAACTTTTTAAGTTAGCAACTCAGAAGGTCATAAAAAAAATATACAGGAAAAAAACAGCATTATTATATTTTATTTAATTTAATAAACTTTCTAGTTTAATTAAGTAATAAAATATACCTACAATTGCTTATAATCAACACCTATTGTTATAATTATTCGAGAATATAATACATATTTTATTTTTTTATGTAGTTCTATAATCAATACCTAATCATCATATTAAGCACTAAATAAAATAAATGTTGTTAGAAACTGCTATTAAATACCAACACATCACTAGGTTTAAATTTATAATTATTGACATAAAAAAATTGAATTAACTTATAAAAAAGTACACACGTCATTTAAAAATACATTTTGGTCAGAATATAAAAAGTCATAGTTGAAAGTGATCAGTTGAAGCTTTTAAAATAATTACAAAAAAACAATTTTGTGTAAAAAAAACTTTTTATTAATGTGATGAATGCTTTTATTGCTTGGTTTTATGTTCAAAATGTTACACAAATAAATTGAAGAACTTCATAAATGAATAGGTTAGGACTTATATATATCTACATTGAGAATTTATTAGTCATACATTAGAACAATTTAAGTTTTGAACCCATTTGACAGTATCACAATAAAACATTATTTTAGAATTATGAAGAGTTCCTCTTTTTTTAGTAGGTACCTACCTAATACATTTAAAAAAAAAACACCCATGTTTAGTATTTATCCCGTTCTCTATTTGTTGGTTAATAAATTGGATTATTTGACTAATATTTAAATATTATATAGGTAAAGGTGAAATTATTTTTTTTAATGAAATAAAAAGTGATCTCCTTAACAATAAATCTAATCGTTTTTTTAGTCAAACGGATCCCGATTAACACCTTTAGTTGGCGTTGATGAGTATGTGGATTATGGGAGATGGAAAACGTAACAGATTTAATTTTCAGTGGATGGAAGTTGCGGAAAAACGCCATAAATAATAAGAAATACGGCTGAGGACCGTTGCGGAAACTTGGGTGTAAAAACACAACTTTAGCAACTTGTCGAAACTAATGGTAATTTGTTGTTCAGCAAAGAAATGGGAAGTAAATTTAAGCCACACACAAAAACCGTTGTTCGTTTTCAAACAGTATATTTATGACCCCGCGGTCTGAAATAATTTTGTCTCAAAACACTAAAACAGGCATAATGAAATCTTGAATGTTTCACGAGGTACTGTATGTGCATTGTGCGTTATTCGTATAGTCCATATAGAGGTTAAACCTCGGGTTAAACTATAGATTTTATAAGGTTTAAAATGCTGAATGAGAATTATAAATTAAAGATTTCATATTTGGAAATATCTATATTTAATTTTATAATGTTACAAATTACTTACAATATAGTATTATCATTTGGTTGGATACATAACACAAATGTAATTTTACTGACAATAAATACGTATTTGATAAACACCTAAACTTAAGTTTTAATAACTAATTAAAGTCCCTACTAACTTAATTCTGTATTTAATTTTGTATTTAAAAATAATTGTATGAATAGTACACATCAATAAATTAATAAATCCTTCATAGCTTATTAATAATTCCTTATACATAAAATATTCACGAATGTACGACTTTTCTTCGTCATAAAAAACTCGCTGCCGTTTAGTTGTCTTTTTATTTATTTATAGAATAGCGTATGGTCCGTTTGAAATGTCTCGGGTGTACTCAAGTTAGGATTCGAGTGTACCTTATTGGAATTCTTATTGTGTATTTTCTCTTATACTTAGAAAATACATATTATGCTTAGGTATACGGCAAAAGTAGTTAGGATCATAATATAGGTAATACAAATAATAATTAATTCACCATTTCTATAGTTCGCTAAATTGGTACACATAAGTTAGAATTTCGGATAAAATACCCCATTTATATAAAAATATTAATCCATTTGTACATATTTTTCGCTGTACAAATTTATTACTTATAAATATTAAAACGTGGGATATAACAATATTAGTTTTAGGTCAGGACGGTTAGGTAGGTATCAACGATATTATAAAGTGAACAAGTAAATGTAACCGTTATGTTGTAAAGTAGATATTGAGTAAACCTCGTCACGGAGTAACTGTTCACTGTAATGGATGTGTTAAATTTTAATTCAATGATAAATCATTGTATACGAAAAACTATTCTGAGAGAAGATGGTCTGACAGCCTATATTACTTATCATTAATCACCAGATAAGTATTTTTAATTATATATCGGTAATGGTATTATAATAATTTATAGTAATAATATGGTAGGAGTTATACGTTATAAATAGGCAATGACTTAAAATGTATTCTAAATATTTTGAAATTTCTAGAGAATATTTTTTTATTACAACAAAATAACTAAAGCATTAGGTATGCTTTAGCATTGTTTAAATTTAAACTCCTATAAAAAAATCGTTTTTATGTATGATGTAAATATAGGTTTCAAGTATCTACGATTAACACTTTTTGATTTACAATTAAAAACGAAAATTGTATGACAAGAAATCATGATTTTACGCGTGATTATCCAAGTTAGTCGAAATTTAAACTTCAAATACTCACAAAAAAAATGTTAGGTAAATTAAACTAAACTATTTTTATATATGATATATCTAATATTTCGAAAATTATACCATGAATAGTAAATGAATAACACACTATATGAAAATTGGTTTTCCATGAAATTCCCCGATTTTCAATATTTCTGTTTTCTCCAAAAATTAAGGAAAGTACTAGGAATTTATTTTTTGACCCTCCTATACCCCACCAATTATATACCAAGTAAATTCACCTTCTTATCTGAAAAGATATTTAACATAAAAATTGAAGCATTTTTTCTACTATAAAGATTAAACGGTGTCTTCAGACACTTAAAAAAACATTTAAAACACTGTAAATCAATTAATTTATGTTTAGATCATAACCTTAGAATACTACAATCCTCAGAATCTAAAAGGAAAATCCATAAATTAAAAACAAACACTTGACTATATACATAAATAATTATTTAATATCAATATGATGAATGATATGTCATTTAAATTCTTACATTTCTGATAATTTATTCATATCATAATAATTTATACTAGTCACTAATAAGTAATATTTATCTGATAGAAATTTAATAAAACAAAATTATTTCAATGATTGAATTCTTATTTGGATCTTATGTTACCATAATTTGGTGTTAAAACATTTATAAGATAAGACATTAGACAATTTTCAAGTTCTTCCCTAATGTCGAAACAGTGTAGTATAATAATTAATGCATTTTAAGACGATATATTTCGCAGACGTCATTCAAATGTCTAATTCATATACGAGTCGTACAAATAAATAATTCCTAAGTACCTACCTACAACAATTATTGAAATTTGAAATAACTATCAAATAATATATATTAATAAATAATCTCATATCTGTGTGATTTAACTAAAATAGAGTTTATAAAATAAGTATAATAACAGTCAAACACATATTTTAATTAAAATAAATAAATAGAATAAAAAAATTATTTCAAAAAATAAAATATGACAATTATATAATATAGGTATATACCTAGGTTTAAAAAAAAATATATGTATAAATGATGTAAACTTTATTAAAAGTATAATCGTATACTATTTATAACGCACAGTGTTAGAAATGTATAACATTGTTAATTGAACCTATAAGTGTATGCGTGAAAATATTCTACATTGCGTATTTTCATTCAGTGTTATTAACAGCTGAATCAGTTGACGGTTGAGGAAGTACACAGTCAGCATATATGCAGTAGGTGTATACATGATTGCTCCAATTCGTACAGAAAAAAAGCACTCCAGCTGCAGTGTATGTATTTATATGACAAGAAGAGAATCCATTTAAAATAAATCGAGCGGGGCGTGGGGACATATTGAAAATATAAAAAAATTATAGGTATATATTATAACACATACACATTCGGAAGTTGAATGATAAGAAGGTTTTACGTGTATACCTACGTAAAACTATTTGGAAAATAACTGAAATCAAAGTAGTACAACTACAGCAAGCGAAGAAAAAGGTAATTTGAGAATAAAGTTTTTTTTTTTTTTTGAAAATGCAAAAAAAAAATGAGAAGGAAATATCAACAATGGTGGGGAAAACCTCCATCGGCGTTGTCAACGAGATTCGTGCTGGTAGTACCAATGACTTGGATTTCAATCTGACGAAAAACATTTTCCTACATTTTTTTTTTATTATTATTATTTTTTTATTGGCATTGAAATGATTATTATTTTTGTGCTGACGAAATCTCCTCCCGGTGTTTGTTCACTGCGCACTGTTTTCAAATAACAAAACTCGGATGGTAGTAGGATATATATAAATAGGGAGAACGTGATAGGGTTGTTTATGCAAAATATAAAAAGACGTAAATACTAAAGTCTAAAATCATATAAAAGAACCAACAAAATGGATGATAAGAGAATTGGAATATTATATAAGTATCAGCATATTATTATTGCCACCGATCAAGTGTTACGACTAACGAGTAAAATCAAACATTTTTATTATCAGCTCATGATTATAATTGTATAATAATAACGCCTAATACACAAGGTATTTATATATTAATATTTTATGTAACAGTTATATCACTTACCTGTATGTATAAATATAAATGTACCTATAATGTGTATATAATGAGTAATATAAAATAAATTAGTATGATTATAAAATATTAATTTTGTATTTTATTTTGTGTTTTTTATTTACTTAAAGACACTATTCCATTGATATATAATTGTTACCTATGTATTATTAATTATTATTATTAACGTATATAAATGGCTATTCGCCATCCCTAAAGTAAATAAATGTATTTGTATTGTAAATTATTACCTCGATTATCACTATGTTAAACTAATTCAGAAAAACTTGAAAACTAAACAGTTTGCTTATTTAAAGTAGGTACTAGGATAATAAGTATTATATAGTATTATAAGTGAGAACTGAGAAGTTAGATGGTTATTTTTATGCATTTTATATAGAAAATGTATTTTGAAATTTTCTTCCTTATAATAATTTTTTTTTTTTTTTAACATTTATTTGAAAATATACAAGCTGTAATAGTAGTTACAATAAGCATATGAGCTCGATTATACAGTTGGCTTGGAGGTGTGAGGGGAATAGCTACGACCCAGCAGTAACACTCGACACTTATTATAAATAATTTAAAAACAAATAATTAATTATTACAGGCAATTTAAATCTATCTCAGGTATCTATTGAAATATTTCAAAAAACCATACAATTTTGATTTTAGGAGTAAGAATTTGATCCATTTTGAATTAATTATTGGTTAAAATATGAATAGGTATTTGTTCTGGGTTTATTCTTATTATTGTTACTGCAATCTAATATTTTCGTATATCAATGTGGAGTAATGCAGTAATTAGAGTGTTATTTTTTTATTATGATACTCAGTTATCAAAATAATCTGCGTGTTGTAATTTTGAGATGAGCAGGAAATGGGCGAGAAAAAATAAAACTTTTTAGTATAGAAAATAAAAAATTTGTTTAGTGTTATATAAAAATCTGAAATAGCTAAGTTATATTATATAGAGCTAATTTATGTAAATGTTTAAAAGTTAAATTAGTTATTTCCATTGAGTGCCTATGCAAATGGATATGTAAGCTTTAAAGTTATGGAGGGAGGTGGCGGGTTTACTGTAAAATGTATATAGTAGCGAACGGGATGTTACAAGAACAAACACTGCAGTGTGTAGGACATTCTGTATAGATGATAATATGATATTATTATATATTATACATTTCATTCCAGAACGCCGTAATTAAGATAAAATCATGTTTACAATCCGTAGTGTACGGATGATAACAATATGTAGTAAATAATTAAAAATTGATTTATATTTTCGTATAAAATGTATAATCTTTATATTGTATACCTATAACTGTATAAAATGAATAATTTTATATGGATGGAGGTATATAGTCTGTTGCAGGCTCGGTTGCAGGTCACATCATTATAATATTATAATATAGTGCGTTGAATTTATGAATATTATGTATATTATGTTTTTGTCTTTAACTGACTGCGCACTTCGCGTGAGAAGGTTGTAGGGAACCATTGGTGATAAATGGGGGATGCGAAGGAGCCTGTGTACAAAATTAATAATAACTCGTGGCGGCGATGACAACGTCATGGTGTTAGTGCAGTCTCGTTTCCGATTAAAATCGCCGCAAAATAGTATAGTGTGTAATATAGTGGGCGTACCTGAACCTCGATGATGCTCAATCAAACCGATTTCACTCTCCAACGCGCCCGCCACCGACAAGTCCGTTTCAATACCTACCATACTTGTGTGTGTGATTCGGCGTGCAACAGCCACAAAATGCGAATTCAGCTTTACCCCCCCCCTCCTACTCGTCACAAACAGATTACTAGCTTCCAGTAGCTGCCACAACCCCATTAGGATTTAAATGGCCCCAGTCAAGGGCAGCACGTGATGCTACCTGCCCGTGCCCGGCGCACACACGCACAAGCATAAGCAAATGAATCCACGCCGAATTAATTTCAAACATGTTCATCAGATAATAATATAGCTATCGTTTCGCCACCGCTGTAAGGCCATTTCGTCGCCACCACCTCCGTAGCTGCGTGTGCTCCGTAGTGGCGAAGGCTAACGGAAAGTTTGGTCGCCGGCCAAAAGCGAATAGGATACGACGGCGGCGAGTCTGATAAAGGAATACCGCGACGGCGGCTTGCGTCGGAGGTGTTTCTAAATTAGGAGAAATAGGGGTTGTTCGACCTTCCGGATGGGTGTTATGGATGAGAAAGGGGGGTGCAGGGGACGGGAGTTTCGTCGTTATTAATCGCCGTTTCTGGTACTATACACACACACATACACAAATTATACGTGTGTACATGCTCATAGCAGGCCGTCGTGGATTTCGACCGTTCAGCTAGGGTGATAGTAGGAAGAGGGGGAGGGGTGGCGAAGAGGTTACGAAAGTCCTTGTACCTAACCTCCTCACCCCATCTATTCAAAATGTGTCTATGCGTGCGTATGTGTTTGTATATATGCGTGTAGTAAATGAGTGTCACGTGTATAGTAGTCCACTGTGACGACGACGACGTCTTTGCCGCAGTGACAAAAGCTGCACTACACCTCTTCCGTGACTACCCTCGCACTACCCCCGAACCCGTTGCCCGAAGAATTCTCAAGTTTTTAAGCGCATTAATTAAACAGCCGCTACAGAGGAGGTGCAGGGTGGTTCGTATTATTATGTGCGCCGAACATGGTTAGAGTGGAATGAAGCGGTCGAGGTACGGGACGGGATGGCGGCGGTAGTGGTTGTAACGCTACTAAAATTAAGCTTCCCCTTTTCCCGATATACAACCTGAAACCGTTGTTTAATTACTTTTGACCCGGATGCCGCGCGCGCGGTGTAAAATCTTCTTTTCCGTTAATAATATCTGCTACACGCGTCGCCGCATGTATACCCATACATGTCGTGCCTATAACCTATACGTGTAATGCGTATATCGCGGTGCGCGTGTGCGTGTGAACAGTGCGCGGGCCAAGTGTACGACGAGCGTTAATTTCTTCTCGACTATATATGTATACCGTCCCCACCCCTCGCGCCAGGGGGGAACCCTTAATTCCCAAACCCTACCCGCGCACACCTTTTCGGACGTCCGAAATCAATTACGCGCGCATCGAGTACCTACCTACCGGCAACCACCTATATACGTGCGGGCATGCGTATAATATAATATAATAATATATTTTCGCCAGTTTCAGATGACCGGTGCGCACCACCCGCCACGCCACGATCGCCGCGTATAACAGGCGATTTATTATAAATTACTATTAGGGAGATACGTTATACTCATCATGCGTTTGTTGTCTCCGCGCTTACAAACGCATGACATGTCAAATTTTCGTTCACTATAGATTCAATAATGCGCTGTTAGTTTTGATATTGAAGTGAATATTGACCTATGATCAAGCTTTTAGGTAAGAACATTATCCGTGCTTAAGCGTCGGCGATTTTTTGATATTTTCAAGCAATGGGTATGCGAAATATCAAAAATTACTTATATAATATAAGATAATATTATAGCGCATATTTATGCAATTTTAAGTGCTATAAATGCCCAACCCTCGCAATTAGAATAGAGACTCAAGTAAACCAGCTATGACACGTGAAAAATTAGAATTTTCCAAAACTAGTTTTAACCGTTAACCGATAACCGAAAAAACTAATCAACGATTATAAACTTGATTAATCCATTAAGTCCCGATTCACTACACCTGTCTTACAAACGTAGGTATAACATAGCAAATTGTACTTGCAAATTTTACACTCAGGAGATCACGTTTAGCTCTGTTAGTTTAAAAATTAGAGTGAATTGACCTCCAATAAAATTTAAAGTTAAGACTATTATCTTGTGAATCTCGTAGGTTTTTTTTTAAATTTAAATTTGAAAGACTGTAAATAAAATTATAAATTGTTTGTAAATTTTAAAATGCTATAAAATTATATATAAACAAATCCCTATGATAGGTTCACTATAGAATATAGATAATATTTTTAAGCCGGGTTCACAGCTGACTGTGTCGTGTCGCGTAGTGTCATGCACGATGTGTTTTTATCTGTATACCAAAATGCAATACCATTGAATAATATTATTAATACAACATTTAGAAATTTTGAGCCCCGGTGCAAAAAAAAATTGGCGCCGCCTTAAAGGGCCTAACCATATGGGACTATATGGGAGAGATCCTCGCGCATGAACTTTTTAGATTATGTGTAAAGAAATCAATAATAATATTTGTTTTATAATAAATATTAATAATGTGTGTTTTTTTTTTAAAAATATTCTTTTGTAATTTCATGGACCCTCCACCTCCATCCTCTCCGAAAAGATAAAATGTAGTGTATGCCACTTGAACCCTACTTGTAATTCATCATAATATAAGTTTATTTTTGTTTTTTTGTTTTACATATTTAGGTACCTACTTCATGGGTTATTTTAAATATTAATATATTATTAATATGAACAAAATAAAAAAAGCATGTAAGTGGATGTCTTTCTGCTGTACAGTAGGTTACAAGTGGGTCACTGTGTAATGGATAGGATTAAATTTGAATTCAATGATATTATATTATTGTATACCTACAAAAAACGATTCTGAGTGGAGATGGTTTGTCAGTCTGCATATTTTACATTGTTATTATATTTTATTATAAATTGTATTATAATTTTTATTAGCCTGTACGTTTAATTAATATTATAAATTACAACAAAATAACTAAAATCATTATTTTTATTTTTATTCGTTTCTATGATGATAAACAAAGCGTTAGAAATTAAAATCCCATTTTTAGTGGTTTTTTGTAATTTGTTGGTGGTTTTTTCCGTGGCATTAAATAACTATTGAGAAAATTGAAAAATGACCTTTCTAACGTACCATCTTGATTCAATTTACTAAAAGATAAGATACTATATGTTGAAATCGAAGCACTCCTTCTGGTAAAATTTTGTATACAGGATAAAAAAAAAAGAAATAAACACCATTGTAAAACCACTAGATTTAATAAAACTAAATAGGTAAACTATGCAAAACAATATTATATTTTTTGAAACATATTTAGATATGGTTTTTTATGCTTAAAACGATGGTGTAAATTTTTTTTTCTCGGAAACTATTATTTTAGAAGTTATAGCCTTCCAAAGTTTGCGATTTTACGTTTATTCGCATGCGCGTAACACTACTATAATATCGCGCAGAAGACCATTTTTGTTATTTTTTTGTACTTACGTATTCTAACCTGTTTAAAACGATGGTGCAATAATAATTTATCCCCGATTTGCTATGTAACACCTGCCCAAGTGGTTACAGGGTTAAGAAAATTGCATTTTTGTTGCACCAGGTCACCGAGCGGGGTCACTCGCTCTCTACGCTCGCTCGGATAATTAAAAACGAAAATAGCCCCCGATTTGTTATGCAACACCTCCCCAAGTGGTTACAGGGTTAAGAAAATTGCATTTTTGTTACACCAGGTCACTGAGCGGGGTTACTCGCTCGGACAATTAAAAACGAAAATATCCCCGATTTGCTTTGCAAAACCACCTTGGGTAGGCCTCGGAATTAAACAAAGTTGTTAAAAAGCAATTATCTTCGCAGGTAGATGACGACTAATGGTTACCTATTAACCTATATTCTATATCTAAACTTACTAAACGGGTGACCTAAACTATATCTCTATTCTAGCCGGCTTCGAAAACATTGTATTATGACGCGATTCACAATATTATTTACCCAAAACTCACTATGTCGCAAAACTTGTTAAAATACGTAAAAAAAATTAAAATTTGTTATAGGCGCTGCGCGTGGCAGTCAAGTAGCGTTGCGCGCATGCGCATAAACGTAAAATCGTAAACTTTGGAAGGCTATAACTTCTAAAATAATAGTTTCCGGAAAAAAAAATTTACACCATCGTTTTAAGTATGAAAAAACAAGTCTTTTGAAAAAAATTGAGAATCGTGAGGGGGTTAGTAAAGTGCACTTAAGCCGATTTTTTTCAAGTATTGATAATCAACAAATAATCTTAAATATGTTATACTACATATCTAGGAGGTACTTGCAGTCAGTTACAGTCTACAGTCATAGGTACAAATATTCGTATTGACTTTTGTTCCGCAAATCCATGACTTAAAAGTAGAATCAAGTATCAACAACAAAAAAATTTCCGTTTTCACGTGGCCTCTAAAACGATAGTGGGGCCCCTCGGTGGTCGTCTACTCCGTTTGATGGGTAATCCGGCACTGAATCCTAGAACACACGGCGATGCGTTTCATTGAGCTACGTTTCAAGGCAAAGATGATCAACCAAAAATACAAGACTCATTTCGTTAGAGTTTCGTCGCACTGCAGTACTATGCTATTTATAAGCATTTACTGTTTCTAATCGACATGCTTCAGTCAACGGTGCACGGGGAGAAAACGGCCGACGACGATGACCATTTTCCCAATACAAAACTGCGAAGACTGACCAACGGAAAATATTGTGATTAACAGCTCGCGAATACCCCGTGTATATTATAAATTATAATATATACCTGATAATATGATTATGTCATCTGGACGATGGTTACGTTGGTCGGTTTAATACCACGGTCAAAGTGGCAGAGCGTTAACCACGGTCGCCCACGTACATTCAATACGTTGGACCTCAACCTATTTAGAACCTCATCGGATTTCGCGGACAAACGCGTTGTCGCGTACGCCCGGAAAAATATTGTCACCGAAACCCCGAAACCATATCTGTATCAGAATTTTTTATACTAGTTCGGCGGTTCGGTTTTATCCCTTTAATCCCTTTATAATTATCGAGTCCCGCTAGTATAAATTGGTGTAAAGACTCCTGCCACTTCCTCTGATGTAGACTCAAATACTCAATAATGCAACCTAAGGCAAGGCATATATTTTATTTATTTATTAATGTAAATTGGCTCAAAATAAAATAAATAGTACATATTATGTATACAACAGAGGTATACTAGAAAAGATTTGTTGAAATAAACTTGATTACCAATAACTATCAATATAATTCTAGATATAGTCGGTAGCCGTTAGGTACTATTAGCCATTAGGTACCAACTACGATTAATAATTATAATGAACGTCACCAAATTATATTTTAACAAAATTATCATCCTCTAATAGGTATTTCGTTATTAATTATTATTTAAAAATGTTAAAAAGTGAGTATTGTCGATTCATTTTGTGGGATCGCCCCACTAATGAGTTAATGGTAATTTTCCCAAATGTGAAATAAAGTCTCAAATATGTCACTGAATAACCGCATGCAAGTGTGATTATATTTTAATGACAACTTACATTTTTTTAGATTTAATTTGTATTGCATTAGCCATTAGGTATCTAAATTTAGTAAATACTAAATATTAATATAAATGTTTTCAAATTTTGCTTTGCCCACGCTACGTATCAACGTAATGGGTCATTCAATTTCGATTCACATTCTGCAGTATTTTACTGTTTTATTATATAATCATAAGGAATGGAATAGAGTTTGCGAGTTGCGGTCAACAAACATTTATATGTGGATGCAACACTATTATAATGGTATTGAGTAATAATATTATATATTTATATCATTATTATTATTTTTTTTTTTTTGAATCTTGGTATTCATAAGAATATTCTGATCAGAGCTCAGTTTAGTTTAGTATGTCTTGAACGTTCGTAGAATTTTAAGTAGGTATATATAAATATTGGATACACATTTTCAAAATATTATTAAGTCTAATAATCAAGGTTATCTACTATTAAACAACCATAGTAATAATATGAATTCAATTTGACATATGAACCATTGATTACAATTTGAAAACCAACAATTATTATATAAAATAAATAAATACAATAAAAGTCTTTTTTTTTTTTTCTGGTTTAATCGAGGGCCGGAGAAGGAACTGTTGCTCACATTACTTCTCCTCCGGCCCCCATCGTTTATTGCACATAAAAATATAAAAACAATATATATATATATATATATATACAATAACTGCGCTCTTGGGCGCGCCCCCACGATCTGGCAGCCCTTCCTTAGCGTTTGCTAGTTTGGTATCCGACTGCCAGGGAGTGTTACTCGGGGAGCTGAGTTTCAAAGGTGTGGTTATGATTGTCTTCGCGGCCCGGCACTCAGCCCGCCGGCCTTGGAGACTCGTTCAGGTCGTCACCGTCTTCGTCTTCCTGGTTCCAGCGCCTGGCGAGCTCTCTCTTCCTCCTCCTGCCTTTCGTCGGTCTCGGCCAAGAGGGCGGCTCTCTCCTCGGGGTCCGCGGGGAGGACGTCGAAGTCCGGCCGGCACAGTATGCGGTGGGTGGCTGGTGGCCGAGCCGAGATTGCAGTTCGGCGCGGTGTTCGGTCCAGTATTCGCACACGAACAGTGTATGCTCTGCTGTGTCGGAGTCCCCTGCACAGTGGTTGCACGCGGCGCTGGGAGCCCTGTCCCTCCACGCCAGGTAATGCTGAAAGCAGCCGTGGTTCGTCAGCACCTGGGTCATGTGATACGACGAGGGCACCCCCACAACCGTTCTCTCCATCCACCTCCTGACGTTGGGTATCGCGTGGCGAGTCCACTCGCCTTTCCTGCTGCTTACCCACCTCCTCTGCCAGAGCGTGAGGGTTGCCCTGTCTCTCCTCGCGCTTGATGGCCGCTTTTGATGGGCGGACTGCCCTGGGGTCCAAGGGTGCGGTTAACCGGTCTCTGATCCTCATCCTTTCTAGAGCCACTAGGTCGGCCGGTGGCATGCGCGCCAGCAGCAGGGATGCCTCATCGGAGACGGATCGGTAGGCCCGTATCACCCTCAGGACGCTTTCCTCTGGGGCCGAATCAGATTCGTCGTGGTTCTGGCGATTTTAGACACCTGGGTGGCCCACACCGGAGCTGCGTACAACAATTGGTTCTCGACCACCGAGGAGAGGAGCCTCCGCTTCCACTGACACGGGCCCCTTACGTTCGGCATTAACCTTGCTAGGGATACCGCCGAGCGGGAGGCCCTCTCAGCAACGGTCTCGATGTGGGGCGCGAAAGTCAGCCTCTGGTCGAGTATGACTCCGAGGTACCTCAGTTTCTTGGCCAATTCGATGTGGTGCCCGCCCACCGCGAGGCG
>NC_042494.1:56181138-56196653 GCF_005508785.2 Acyrthosiphon pisum
GAAGTCGGGTCCCTCTTCCCTAGCAGGGTGGGAAGGTGGAGGGCGCGCAGGTAGTCATTGTATACCCTTAGAGCGCCACTTAGGATTCGTAGTCACGAAAGCCTTCAGGGTCTCGTTTGGTATGCCAGACGGTGCGGAGGATCTTCCCAGTGAGAGTCTCGTGGCCGCCTTCGTCAGGTCATCTCGCGTGAACCACGGGATGGTCCTGGCAAGCTCTAGGGTGTCGAGCGCGGGGTCGAACGTTTCAAACATGTTGTGGACTGCCGCGGAGGGGGCCTCATCCCAGTTCGTTGCGGGAGCCGCGGGGAACAGGGTGTTGGCAATCTCAGCCTCTCTGCTCCTGGAGGCCGCTCCCGGGTTTCGGGTGCCAAGTTTTCTCATTACTATCTTGTATGGTTTGCCCCATGGGTCAGCGTCGACCTGGCTGCACAGATCGGACCAGCACTTCCTTTTCGCCTCTCCGATCTTGTGTCGCAAGTTTCTCTTGGCGGCAGAGTAGTCCATTCTGGCCGCCTGGACTCCGGGTGACCAGCGCGCTTCAGAGCGCTCTGATATGCCCTTCGGAGTGCCAGGCAGTTCCGGCGGAGTTCCGCGATCTCGGTGGTCCACCAGAGAACGGGTTGTTTCCTCGGGGGCCCCGGAATACAATAAAAGTCTATAATTTGTTTAATGTTTTATTACTTATTTTATATATCAATATTAAAGGTTATTTCACGTATACGTTTATACTGGAGCAGAAAATAACATATTAAATTAAAATATTATTTTTAATCAAGACATCAAGATATAATAATCAATAGGTATTCGATTTCGTAGTAAGTTGTCTAGTTATTTATAATATAGACGATGACTGCCAAGAACGGACATCGTGTAATTATGTCTATAACTTTACCAGTAGTAACTACTTAGTAGTGACTTGTATATACAATTGTACTAACATTTACAGATAATAAACATAAGACTGAGTGACAATAATCAATATCATAATATTCATAAAATTAATATGATTTTAAAATAACCCTCAACATTTTGTTGAGAGAATTTTCCATAAGAGTTACTGTACTTTTATTTTGTATTATTATGTGCTACCTATCTGCCTATCTAGTACCTATTTCTTATTAGTAATAGTATAGTATATAAATAAGTTAAACGAAAACGAACTATAAAATATTCATGTTTAAAATTAGGTATTTTAGAATTATAAAACAAATAAAATATGTAAGTTATTTATATATTTTTTTCTAAAAAACGTGAAGAGGATGTCACACTCGTGTGTGTTGTCTCCATTTTACAAATTTACAACATAACAAAAACTGTTTTGCGCGGGACAATTTTTCTCGCACCATATTTGTTGTAGAACTACCAAATTTTCACAACACGTAAAGAAGAACTTTATCTGTTTAACATTATCATTTAATAGCACCATCCAATATTTTTTTACAAGCAAATGAAAAAAACAAAAATCCAAATGTTTAGAAGCAAATAACTTTTATTGTATTTATGTTATCTAAAATATGGGCACGCTGTTGCATAGTTAATTTTCCACCCTATATGTTCAGAAATTTTTCAGCCACTACTACAAACACAGAAAGATAAAAGTGGTCCCGCGCAAAGCAGTTTTTGCTATGTTATACATTTTTAAGACGGAGACAACACATACGGGTGTGACATCCTCTTAATACATAGGTACTTATATAATAATAAATAATTATAAAGTAATTTATATACATAAACACATTTAATATTAATAAATATATAAGTTACTATTATAAGTTTAGTATGTATATATTATATTAAAATTGTTATATCAATATTAATTGATTTTGGGAAAATGTAGAAGCAATGTTATTTCCAATCTTGAATTATTGTAATTTATATCACTACACATGAAACAAAAATCATTGTGTGCATATTTTAAGGTATTTCAGAGTTCAGTGGTCACTGGTTATGATTTTATTATGAATTATTGTGTTAAATATAATTATTATATACTAATATCTAAGCGAAAATCTTATTGCACCATTGTAGGTACACGTATATTTAAACTTTTAGTTGTTTATTTGATTTCGTGATAAAAAATGGACGGTGATAAATACATAAATAAACCATCGAATATTTATGATGAATTAGTTAAGTCCTAATAATTATTTAATTTTAGATTGTAAGAAAACATCATACTATACATTATATACCTACTCAATGTTTATATTATGAAAGTTATTATATAGTTCGATGTTTTATAGTGGTTGGCAATCTAGTTCATTATCTATATCCACAGAACTATATCTGTGGTAATAATCGAGTAATAGTCGAACTGCACACTCACGTGGGACCGCTGGAACTAAAACCATGCTCCGTTTATTAGTAAGATCTATGGATTTTTCTACCAAAATCATAGACCTTATAAGGTCTCTGACCATAATATAGATATTTCTTCTATGAATAATATTTCACGAAAAACTCATTTTTGAGTGAAGTAATCTGTTTGTTGCATTATTTGGACTCACTGAACTCTATGCATTTAGTATTTAATTCAGTGCTTGAAGTGCATGATCAATGCTTGGACCACAAAGACTATTTTATTTTCTTGATTTTTAATCAAGTACCTAAGTATGGTAATTGAAATGAAAAAAGTCTGAACTTTGAAAACTTCAAGAATTTGTGTTATAAATAGGAAAATAATAAAAATGTAACCTAGAAATGATGAGTAGGTGAGTAATTTAGCTAGCTTTAATATAAAATATTAATGAGAGAGATTTGATATCATACCCAAGTGGTATAACGATTCGAATTCATAAAAACGTCGGCGTGAACAGTCCCAAAATTTCTATTTTTTAACTTTTCTCTTAAACTATGATAGCTAGAAAGTTGGTTGATAACTCATTAAAAAGGGATCATGAAGTACCTAGTACAAAATTTGGAATTAAAAATGTATACCAAAAATTATTTAACTTTTACAGTTAAAAAAAGAGTAATTTTTGTCACATTGGCTAGGAGAAGTGCAGTGAACATTTTCAGAACTTTATCTTCGATGGCTGAAAAGCTTAAAAACATAAAAAACGCCCAATAAAATGTATTTTAATTTTTTTTAAGGTTCCTAGGTGAATCAACTATTAAAGGTAAAGTTCTGAAAATCTTCACTGCACTTCTCCAATCCAACAAAATCCTCTCTCCGGTTTTGGAGATCTGTCTCACTAAATGAAAATGAAAATGATTTTTTGTGAGGCTGTTCACACCGACAATTTTCAGGATTCAAATTGTTATACTGCTTGGATGTGATATCAGTTAATATATTTCTAAAAATTTAAAATCAAGAAAGTTTACATGCCGATCTCTGACACACTAAACACTGCATGTGGAGGGGGTCGAGGGACATAAATTACATAATACCGTGATCGTTATTGCATTAACGCGTGATATCAGTTGTTCATAATAATCATTGTACCTACCTGAGTAGGTAAGTTTAAGTGTTATATAATAGTGACAAAGGTATGCTCGGGGACTGGTTTTATTATTATAATAATCTTGAAAATTATATGATATTACAATATATACAACATTTATAAATAGAATATTTATTATATAGAATATCATGCTAGGGAGGCAAAAATAAAACAGATATAGTACAATAGTACATATTACCCAAAAGAATAAAATAAAAGTAGCTTACTCTCTTCCGTTGACGTACCCATCAGTCGAGTTTTTTAGTCACACAAACATACTATCTATCTATACATTGTACATTAAAAAAACTCTCATAAGATCCATACAAAGGCGCATACTCAATGATAGAGAAATAATAGATAGGAGAACGGGAAAGTATATAAAACCACATTGTGCAACATTAACCAGTTCAATAAGTTCTCCCGATTACATGGTAAATACTATATTCGACAATTTGGGAAATGATGACGTAAAGAGTCCAATACAGCGTTTATGTGAAAATCGGTCTAATAAAACCAATGATATAATTAATAAAACCCATAAAGAAAACAATTCGTAAAATAGTTAAATAGTTAATGGCCTTGATGACAATATGTGTATCAATCAAATTATAAAAAGTCGATACCTATGTACAAATATAAATAATGAAAGACACATTGGTGCTAAATAGCACATTAGTAATATAAATTACTCAATACTATTATTGTATATCTAGAAAATTAAGTGAACTTTTTAACTGTATAAGAATTTTATATATTATTATTTATTACTATATTAATATTGTATTTATCATCTATATGAACTCCGTATACCAGATACGAGCTTAGCTCAGTTGGTATATGTATCAGCTATTAATATTATTAAAGTTATTATTCTATTATAATTGAATAACGCTGAAATAAATAATTAAAAAATAGTATTAAATAAAAAAAATTATGGTAAAAAGCTTAATAGCTTTGAAGATGTGTACTTCAGCAAACGTGCGGTATGTCCAGTTTTTC
Organism: Acyrthosiphon pisum; assembly: GCF_005508785.2. Classification (NCBI taxonomy): domain Eukaryota; kingdom Metazoa; phylum Arthropoda; class Insecta; order Hemiptera; family Aphididae; genus Acyrthosiphon; species Acyrthosiphon pisum. The sequence continues at coordinate 56,185,584 of NC_042494.1, forward strand.
CATGTATACCATAATATTATAATGATATAGTTTTGAGTAAAATAAATTCCGATCCAGCAACATTGAAATAGTGAAATGTATCTAATCAGAGCCAATGCAACAATAAGTTAACTAGAAATAACTGAGCTAAGTAGGTACATTAATAAAATACTTCCAAAGGAAAAATTTATATATTTTAGATTCTATTAGTAAAATGAGAAACCTATTGTTTTAACAACAATTTTTCGTGCTTGTCTTTTAAAAATTCATTAAAACTAAACAACACGTAATAAAGAAATAGTGTTATTGTGTTGATTATATAAACTAAGATATAAGTTTTAACTAAAACAAAATTACTATGGTATTATGATACGAACTTAAGTAAAAGAGTAATTAGCTGGTTAATTTAAATAATGATATAATGGTTGATTATAATTATAATAATACAAATATAATGTTGTAATAATATAATGTAAATAATATTGTCTTCCTACATAATAAGATTGTTGATTTCAAGCTATGTCATCATTTGTATAAGTAGGAGGTTCGCTGAATCACATGCACTCAGACTATGGAGACTCATTGTGCGGTCCCTGGGGTAACATTAATTTCCTTTACAATCCTACGTGCTTCATGAACGAGTATTGTGTATTATGTAATTACCCGTCTGGTTTCGGAAATAGGCATATTCCTCTCCAGAAGTCCAGTATAACATTATCCTTACCAAAGATCTTTCCAGTTATCACAAAATATATTATTGTTTTAAAAAAAATTATTACTTAGGTACCTACATGTTAGAAATTAAATAGGTAACGGCGTAACGCGCTTGTTTATCTGAGTCATTTATTTACTTTGAAATAGTATATTCTGCTATTTCACAAACTATAAGTTAGCATTTCACAGAGTTAGATTCAATTATTGTTCATCCCTACGTGACTGGTTGCGAAAAAATAAGCCAATTATTTTTTATTTACAGTATTTCTTCAGTAATTACTAATAACACTAAATAGTCACTAATAATACTCATCAGTGATCGCTAAGCAAAAATTAAACGTTAAACTATTTTAGACACTGAGTGGAGCGATAAATGTATTAATATATACCTAATGTGTTTTTTGTCTGTCATAACCTTTTAGTCTTAAGAGAAGTAAAAAAAATTAAATTTTAAACTTCAATATCTTATCTAGTAGGAAAATTAATCTAGTTGATACTTTAGAGTGTCAATAGTGAAAAATTATCGATACTTTTTTCTTAATAGTTAGGAAAAAAAAATTAGGTGATTTAAAGAATATTAATTTACCTTACTATACTTTAAATATTATACAATTGCTTTCTATCATTTTCTATACCTACTCAACACAACTTTCAAAATATTTATACTAATTTTATGCTACTATTTTAGGCATTTCTGATTTTATTGCCTTTTTTTAAGAGTATTGATCAAAATTGTTAGGCTGGTCTAGGCTATCTTCAAGGCTAGATAATCTATGCCAGTACTCTTTGCTAAAGAACATACACATTTCTTAATATATGTTTTAAAAATTAAAACTGAAAATAATTCAATAAGTATTATTATTTATTATATTAATTAATTAAAATATTTTAAATAAATAAAAAAAAATGTTTTTAAATATCTGTTTATTCTAACCTTTAAAAACATAAAATAAAATATATAGGTACCTACTATTGCAGTATACACGGTAATAATTATCAATAGACTTTAATTAAATATTTCTCATCAAGTAAATAGCTGTATTATTAAAACACTAAACGGAAACTTTTATTAACAAGTTATTCATGGACAACTGCATTACCTGATTAACCATAGTTTACCTTTGAGGTGGTTTCTTTAATGAGCTTTTGCATTTTGTCTATAAACATTGAACTTATCATTGGCTCACATTCATATTTTCAATTTTATAACTAAGCTAATCCATATGATTATTATGGTTCACAAGCTGAAACTTAACTACATAGCATTTTTTAATAACGTGATTACCAATTATAATATTATTATACTATCACGCAAATGTCAAATGTATGTTTTTAATTTTCTAAAAGTGTCTCATGTATATTTTCCGTTGAATTAAAATAAATACACGTAATAGTATATATTACTAAATTAACTCACTTAGTTTAAATCACTCGAATTTTGAGGTAGGAAAACAATTTAAATTTTCATTAGTCTTTTCTTTAATTTATATATCCAAGCGTTTATTTTATTTTATTGAAAAACTTCCAAGAATAGGTGGTATTCGGTTTTATGACTACTTCCCATTTACATTTATTTGCCTATAAAGTGAAACTTGTCCAAAAACTAAATGTGATACATTAGAATTTAAGGTTATTGTGATAAAAACTTTACTATAAGAGCCATGTTATAACAAATAAACGGAAATACAAAATCAGTTAATGTCCAGACAAGGAAATTTTGGTGTCGTATCTTTCCCATGACTTATTTAGTGTGCGTGTGTTGTAATTTGCTAAATTAACAACGAAAATATATAGTTGTTAAACAACTTCAAAATAAATCATGTATTTATTGATTGAATTGTTTCTACCTACTCTAAAAATAGTCAAAACTTACTTACGAACTACTATATGTCGTCTGTAACCTATACAATTTAGTTATGTACTAATATCCACAAACTTTTTTAAAACGGATGCCCAATTAAATGTAGATACCTATTTTTAAATAAATAATTAAAATGTGTTAAATTCTAAAATGTATTAAATTGTTTAGTTAGAACTTATACTGGTAGCATACAGTATATTATATACGTTATGCATATTTAAACACGATTCTGAAGTAAAAACTAATTCTGGAATTTCCTATAATATTTCATTTATAGTAGATAAGGTACCTATATGTGTCAATTGAGTTTTGTTGTAAGTATAATATATATGTATTATAATGACACGCCTATGGATACAATTTTAATATGCAATATGCATAATCCTTTTATTAAATGATTTAAACATGTGCTTAAAAAATATAATATATCACTGCCATAATCAAGCCCTCGTTAATCCGCTAAATTTAACCATATTTATCTAATAATTATTCATAAAATATAATTATCTCAACTAAAGTATGTTTAATTTTATATTGGTGGGAATATTTTTGAAGATTTCTGTTTTTAAATATTATATTGTATTATTTTCTCAATATAAGAATACTCTAATACCAGCTATTATACATTTATACATAATGACGTCATGAAGTAGGTATGAACTTAACTTAAATGTTAAAATTATGAATTTTAAGTTATTTAAATATACCTAGTTAATTTTATCGTGTATAAATATTAAATTTACATTTAAACTATATGCATTTTAACCTTTCAAATACAACAATTTTATATAATAGGTACTTAATTACATAGCCTGGTAGGTATTGGCTGAAATTATGGTAGGACATCATATTTTTAGTATGTGTGGGATTACTACATTTTTAAAACTCAATATGACACAGTAAATTAGATAGTAAAGTAGATGAACCACCTTCTCACATATTATATTATGTCTTCTCTATTTTTTTAAAGTAAAAATGTAATACATACCTTATGGCAATGACACTAAGAATAAAATACCTTCAATTATTTGAACAATATTTTTAAAATTTTTAAATCACTATAATATTATATAAATAGTTAATAGATTTTAGAGTATATGGATATAAATTTAGATGATAATATATGAGATATCATTGTTTTAAAAATTGTTCTTGAATAATAATTTTACAATTATAAAAAAATCCCGTTATCATTAATGTTCTCATTAAAACTGTACATTTATTTTAAATCTACACATCTATTAAAAAAAAACATTATTCATTTTGTAGCTTACTTATATTTTTCTCGTTTTATATGCTAACATCAAAGCTATAATAAACGTACACGAGAGACATTTGACACTATATTTTACTAGGTAATAATAACAATATTATAAATGTGAAGCATTGTGAATGAGGTAAAATATTAAATCCATTAAAGTTATTTTTTCGATATTGAAATTTTTAACCAACTTTTATTCCATTGTGAATTATATTTATTGTACAACACCATAGATTATAATCTGTTTTTATGAGAGTAACAATAAGTATTAAGTTTGCTATAGGTACTCCTTTGAGATACGTTTATTGTTTTATTCTCAATATAAAATTACAATAGTTCATTGATCAATATTTTACAGGAAATTTTTAGTTAATGTACTATAATAACAATTTATTTTCTTATTTCAAGTTTTCTAGAGAAAGCCTTTTTCTTTTTAGCTTGGTGAGCCTGATAATTTTGATTCTGTATCATTATTATTGTTCATTCGGTGGAAATATTGTCAAAAGGGGCAATGTTAGTCGAGTACCAATTATAGATAAACAAAAAACTTAATTTAGAAGAAAAATTATTTTTATGGAAAAATGTTTTTAAAAATAAATATTGTAAGTACAAAGTTCTTTAAAATAGTATATTGTGTATTTTATCTAAATAATTACTATACAGTTTTATTTTCTGAATAAAGTGAACAATTTCTCCATTTCAGTAAACGTTTTCTGTCACTTCTAGGTGTAATATTAGTTCCCGAGTTAATATATAATCTATCTTGGATATTCTATAGCTCTATCACCCCCCCCCCCCCCTCATCGCAGGAGTTGGTTAAGTCTTTGTAATACAGTAATATTATAAAATAATAATTTATGTCAAATATTAACAGTAAATACTAAATATCATAAAAATGTTATAATATTATAACAAGGAGAAAACGTATATGTACATATTACCACATAGTCTATATTATATGGACGTTGGACAGTCTTCGGCTAAAGGAAAAAACAATTTTTTTAGCATATTTTATGTGCTATACGTGTACTAAATTAGAAGGTACGAAATCCTCATCTTGAAGTTTTTTCAATACCACTTATAACAACTGTTGGTGTAAATATTTAATCGAAAAAACGAAATTATACATTTTTTAAATGAAATGCTATTGCGCTATAATACTTTACTTATTATATCTAACTCAAGGATGGGAAGAAGACAAAATTGTATACATAATATATGAATTATTAAATATCTATGGACTTTTTGTGATTTAAAAAAAAAATTAATTTTTATTAATTAAATATTATAACAAGTATATATTCTATATTAATTATATACACAGCAAAATAGCAATATTGTCAGGTGTAACAGGCATTATTTATCCTCAGTAATATTTACCTTCCCCCGGTAAATATTACCTAGGTGTCATAGTTACCAGGGGTAAAACTAAACCTAACCTACCACCTAAAATGAAATTTTTACCGAGGAGGTAAAAATGATTGAGGGTAATAGAATCCTATGACACCGGATCACCAATTCTAGCTCAACTTTGGTATTTCTGTATATAAAATGGATCTCCACTAGCGACAACAAACATACATAATATATTTGTTGCCTAATTTATAAACAGCAGACACATTTTAGAGTTGTTTAAAATAATATACTTTATTAATTATAATTAATTTTGAGATTATGTAGCTTTTCGTTTAGGATCTAAATGTTGGTATACCTGTTAGTAATTGGCAAAATATAGTTCTTCGTCTTGTAAGTTGATGTTTATGTATCTTAAAACCCGCCAATATATTCCATAGCGTGTCTACATCAGTTTTGTTATTATTTTATTTTAATGTAAATTATTTTTCTGGCAACCATTTTTTTTAAATAAATAGTGAATACGAGTGGCCAAGATAGCTTTGTTTTGGTACTTATTATGTTATTTTTGTAATATTTGTATAGATATTTAAAATCCAAATTTTTACGAAGTTTAATATTTTAAAAATAGGTTACTATAAATTGTCTTAAAATGTATTTCAGATAAAAAAATATAAAATTTATTTCAACTGAACTTATTAAAGTGCTGCATAACTATACTCAACAATCTTAATAATTCTGGTGCATCGTCAAAAAGTAAATATTTAAAAAATAATAATAATATGATGGGTCCTCGTTATTAAAATACTTAGAACCTGTTAATTAACTATGTTAGCAGTTTAATTATGTTGTCCAAACTCTAATTGAATGCTAAAAATAACGAGAAGTTTTTATTATATATTCAAGTTTTTAAAGTAAGTACCTACTTAATTTTAATTGAAACATCACATTTCATTTTTCGATTCAAAATTAGTCGTAATACGTTATAAAAATTTTTTTTTCAGTGTGATATTTTATGTTTGTGGTATAGGAATGTGAATTATTATATGCAATTAACAAATTATCATACAGCAAATTTCTTATAATATTGTTATTCTAAAACTATTAGCCGTAAATACTTTAAATTTTCATCAAATGTTTATTTTATAATTTTGTATACATGATAACATTTTCAAAATATTTCGACTAGTTTCGAGTTATTTATAGACATTTTCAATTTTCAATTTTTTTTTTGGTTTATTATTTGATAAATGTCAATACATTTGTATTCATTGGGTTTAAAAACTTGAAAATAATATACAAGGTTACTTATAAGTTTTTATAGTAGTAGTTAATAGATTAAAGATCCATGAGGACGTTTTTTTTTATAAATGTTTAAAATTCAATTTTGGAAAAAATTCGAAATTTTTCAAACTATTTTCTTTTTAAAAATTATAAAATGTTCAAATAAGACAAGTAAGACAAGGATTCTCATAAATAGTAACCAACAAATTTCAAAAATATATATGCAAAGGTTCAATTTTGGAAGAAGTTACATATTAAAACCAAGAATAACGATTTTAGTTATTTTGTTGTAATTTTAAAATATAATTCGTGGGCACTTGAGACTTTTTGAGTACATTATTTTATTGTATACGTATACAATATACATACAATGACATTTTAAAATGCAGATTTTTTAGTGAAAATTAATTTTACCCGCTGTAGTGGGTACGAATAGTAAAATAAATTACTTTAATCACAATATTATCATAAAATGTACCTAGTAATATTATAGGCTAACAGACAGTCTTCGCTCGGAATAATTATTCGTATAGATTTATTATTGAGTTTAAATTTAACAAATCCATTACAGTGAATCTCTAAACACTCTAATGTACAGCAGAGTGTTACGCACATACCCACTCTTTTTTTAAAATATTTATTTTATTAATTATACAACTACATTTTAATCAAATTATATTATAAACACTATAAGTTAAACATAATATGATGTACTTATACAGTGTGATTTACCAAGCATGCTCACTTTCTTTTTTTTCTTTCAATAATACAGTTCTTCAAACTCTCGTTTTTGGAATTTTTAAATACCTATAAGTACCTAATTAAGACCATATTTTCATATTTTTAAGATTTTTGTACTAGTTACTTAAGGAGTGTCCCGTGGAGAAACAATGTCCTGTTTTTAAAATGAGAACCCCTCTTTTTAACTGTAATTATTCAGTGAATAATTTTTCTGAAAAATTTGACATAGCAGAATCAAAATTCATACGAGTAGATTTTTGATTTATTTAACTTTATAATCTGTAATCTAAAGGTATAGACCATAGTAATAGCCGATGGGGTTATAAGATGTGGGGGTCTATGATGATTCGAACCTTTTAGTCATCAATATTAATCTATCAACATTAATAATTTGTAAAATTTGCCCAAGTATAATAAATAGTATTTCCACTATTACGTGTATTTTATATTTTTGTAAATCTATTTATAAGTAAGTACTATTATCCTTAGTACAAACATTTTAATAACTAAGAAATTACTCATTCAATTTTTTGAGTAGCTACTTATATTTAAAGATTCCAAAAATAAGAATTCGTATAAATGTATTATTAAATGGAAAAAAAATGATTGTGAGCATGGTTGACGAATCATTCTATATATTATATAATATAAATACCTTCATAATAATAATAAAATACATATAATATATTGTTGTTGTACAATATAATATAATATGTATGCAACTACGTAACGTGAACGTTTATATATATTATCGCTAATAATTAGTAGTAATTATAATAACATTGTATTAAATATCAATAGTATTCATTATTTCCCATTTAGGTTACTTTATCTTAATTAATTTTGTAATTTAATAATTAACTACCTATATCAATTTTCTATTGATCATTTTGGTTGTTAATATTTGTAGATATTATTCATGTTTAGTGTATAATATTTTTTTTATTTTTATATTGCAACATTTTAAACTATACGTTTATATTATACTACTGCGCAGTATGTTATATTGTATAATAATTATAATTAGTAAGTTATGCGATAAAACTAATTTTGATATTATAGACGTTCCCTTAGTTATACCACATAATAAATATTGTGTGGTATAGTGGAAGAAAATGCACTATACAGTGTTTTATGCTCTTGTACTTATCCTTGAAAAACTATAACCAATGTATTTCAAAATCCAGACGTAGGTGTAAATATTGGTAGATTATCCATCTATATTCTACACTGTCTGCGCATTATTGTGCAACTTTATAGCCTCCCTAATGTATTTTTGTTTACCACAAACGCTCCACATTTTTTATAAACAAAGTTCTAAAAGAATTATTGTAGTCGTTATTCAACATTTCAACGGTATATTTCGTATAAAGGTGTAGGGTAGGTACATTGTCGAGTTGCTGGTCGTTTTCAACAAGTTTTACATTTGAAAAATGTCTTAAGGGTAATTATCGTTGTTTCATACTATTGTATAGAACTGTATAGTTAGAATAATAATCTAACCGAAACCAGTCAGCAAACAGGACACCATTCGTCTTTGTATAGAAATGAATTAAAACGCGTACTGTTGCAATGGCTTACCAAGCTTGTATCATTAGTCGAATAGTGTCAATGTATAGTGCATAAATGATAAATAACAAGTTGCATGTTATTACGGTACCATAAAATGCAGTAAGACACAATGAAAGAAATACGTGTAAAATACTAGACAATTATTCTCTATTTTCGATGGTTTGATGATCCTCTTAAATTTTAGATTTTTTTCAACTTAACAATCAATTCAGAATAGGCCTTTTAAATTTATTTTTGGTTAATTTACTAAATCCTTGCTTACGAGGTAATAAGGTACAGTACATTATAATATTATTATTGAATTTATTAAATGAATCTTTTTACATAGAATAATATTTCAACCTTCGTTCCGTAGTGAAAGGTAAATGTAATATATTATACAGTGTATGTATTTATATTTAAAATCTCCATTATTTTCATGCGTCATTATACCTTATAAGCATATCTCACGATTAATTAAATATATTATTAGAATTTTTTTAAAAATATTTTTTGACCTTAAAATAAAATATATTTTATTTTATAAAGTAATTTGAAATGCACTAAATTAAAATAATATAAGATACTGTTAAAAATAAAATGTAATTCAGAAACGAATATCTTTATAATACCTATGACTTCACGTACATAAATAAATTTTCGTTACAATATTATTTTTGAACTGTAGACAAACATGACTTAATTTAAGATAATAAAATAAAATAACTTTCGAATTTCATAATAATTAATATTCTAGTAATTTAATTTATATAATTTTGTATAGCACTTCAAAGAACTATTATTTTGTGATGAATGCAATATATACGTATATATATTTTATAAAAATAAAACGTTTTATCAATTATCAAGTATCGAAGATACACAATATATTGAAAAATTCGTATATTTATTAGGTATAGGCACTGTAATATGTATATATTATAGATATTAGTAGATATGTATTATGTATATTTGTGTACTGAAACACCATTTGCCGCTGCAGTTGTACTGTGCTACGCTGTTTATAACAATAGACATCAGTTCCATTTACGCGTGGAACAAAAACCAATATAAATATAATATGATTTTATTTCTTCAATACCTATTGTAGTTATTATAGTTATTCGTTATAGCATAATATTATTATAATATACTAGCTGAACCCGTACACTTCGTTGCCCATTAAGTGTACCAACTATATTATGTGACTCAAACTTTGTTCAATTCGTTATTTAATATTCGGTGTATGGTTTCAAAATTAATCTTAACTTTTCCGTTTCCCGGAATAAAAATTTTGATTCGCGGCAGTACATTGTTAGGTAGGACCCCGTGTTGTATGTATGTTAGTGTATGATTTAATTCTAAAGTATCTAAGTTATACCAAGTTTGTCGTATTCTACCTATGGTGGATTGATAAAATCAATTAATACAAAATCCTAACCTAACCTAACCGTACTAAAATCAGATGAATAAACGCAAACGCATACAAAAAAATTCATTCAAATCGGTCTAACCATTTAGGAGTTCAGTCACAACACACGTACCTACCTACAGTAGAATTATTGCGCTTAGCAACACATTCTGCAATTCATTTTTATATTATATGAAATCCACAAATATGCCCGATTAACCAATAGCAACCAATATAATATAATGCACTGTTGCGCCACTGTTGTATTTTTAACATACAGATTTGAGATTTCCTACCTTTCCGGTGGATTTTCCTAAAATTTTATTTCGTAAAAACCTTCTTCTGCCAGTTACGAACATCTTAAAAAAAATTTGAGCCAAATCGGACCAGCCGTTTTCGATTGATGAATTGTTATACACTTTTGTCACCATTTTTATATAAATAGATTTTTTTGTAAAAATATGTATTTCACCATAAATACAATAAAGTAGGCAGTGGCGTAATTTGGGTGGTGCAAATGCAGCACTTGCACCACCAAATCTAAAATGTGGTGGTGCAAAGGTATGTTTTTGCACTACCAGAATATCATTGAAATATATAATATAATATAAACAGGTTCAGAATAATAATTTTCGTGCATGTATTAGACATTATCATTTAAATTATTAAATTATTAAATTATTATATTCTAAAATATCGTACAATCACCGTAGATAATTAGATTATTATTTATAGTAACCACTAACCACAGAATTCTGTATTTTATGGTGGCATTATCATAGAATATGACGTTATTCTATAGGAAAGTTATGTTGTTACTAACATTGTACCGCCATAATAGTGGGTCCATTCTATTCTCAAAAGTCAAATGTCAAATGACAGCTTGTATTGAATCAAATTTCAAAATTCTCAATA
>NC_042494.1:56197475-56198622 GCF_005508785.2 Acyrthosiphon pisum
AGCGTTTGAAGTTCATATTTTTACAAAATAGGAAATTCACTCGATTTCTCATGTAGCGATTTTGTTTTTTTGTTGTTATTAAAAAACGAATAACTACTGTAAATACATGAACATTTAACTGAATGTTTATATTTTCATTTTCTATACACCATAAAGTTTTGAAAATATTTTGACTTTTTTTGAGCTGTTTACGGACGTTGTCAGTTTTTAATTTTTTTAGTTTTTTTTTTTTTCTATAAATATCAATAAAATTTTATTTTTTTGTAAAAAACGTGAACATTTAATACAAGGCTCTTTATATATTGTTACAATAGCAGTTGAAAAATATTAAAAATACATAAGCACAACTTATTTTATAAGCTTTTAAAGTTCAAATTTTGACAAAACGTATCAAATTTAAAATGTAATAATTATTTTACAGCTAAACTTTATAGCTACGAATTGAAAATTTAAAACAAGGTTCACAATAATTAATATTATCAAATATACTTAGTAATATCATGGAACCGAAAATGAAAAAAATCTAAAGGAGAAAACACGAAATTTGCTGGAAAATGGAAAGAGAATAGGATTAATTATAAATGAGGATAAGACAAAATATATGGTCGTAACTAGGAATAACCATAGAAGGGGACACCTGGATATTGGGGAATATAAGTTCGAAAAAGTAGATGATTTTAAATACCTAGGAGTGGACATCAACAAGAATGCAAATAGCCACGAGGAAATAAAGATTAGATTAGCAGCGGCAAACATATGTTATTTTGGATTGGTCCCTCTATTTAAATCAAAGATATTATCATGAAAGACAAAAATAACCCTTTATAAAGTACTAGTAAGACCTATAGCTGTGTATGCATGTGGGACGTGGGCCACTACAAAATCGGATGAACTAAAATTGGCCACCTTCGAGCGGAAGATATTAAGAAGAATCTATGGTCCAAAAACAAATAACGAAGGAGAATACAAAATTAGAACAAATCAGGAGATCCAAGACCTATACGGAGAACCGAATAATAACGGAATTTTAAAAAGTAGTAGGCTGAGCTGGGCCGGACACGTGTGGAGATCGGAGGGGCCAATTGGACAGGTCACGAAATGGAAGCCAAATACAAAAAGGCCTAGAGAACGTCCTAGACAGAGATGG
>NC_042494.1:56198672-56198907 GCF_005508785.2 Acyrthosiphon pisum
CAGTCATTTGTCCAGAATTCATTGAAAATCAAGTCACATTTTCAAAATGTATTCCTGCCAAGAATGAATCTAATTCATTTAAATTAGAAGATATATATGGATTCATTTTTGAAATTTCTAAAATGATTATACTTCCTAGTATATTTTGGAAGATTACACATTTTAGAAAAAAAAATACTACAGTTTTTCGCTATCGAGGTTTTTTTGAAAATGCTGAGAAACAAATTTATTTTTA
>NC_042494.1:56199007-56202264 GCF_005508785.2 Acyrthosiphon pisum
GACATTTTAAGTTTCCAATTTTCTTAGGCTTTTTTTTATGAACTTTCAATAAAACTTTATTTGTTGGGTAAAAAAGCTTAAAATTGAATACATCGCTCCTACTATATTGTTACAATGTCATTTGAAAAACATTAAAAATCCTTAGTCACAGTTTATTTTTATAAGCATTTAAAGTTCACATCTTAACAAAATACTGAAAAATCACGAAAATCAGCAAATTATTTTGGATTGCAAATTCATAAAATCTTTTATATGTAATACACGATTATTCATTAGTTTGTCTACCTTTATCAAAAAAAAAAAAATGTCCACAAGCAAATTAAATTAAATTTTTATGAGCGTTTGAAGTTCATATTTTTACAAAATAGGAAATTCACTTGATTTCTCATGTAGCGATTTTGTTTTTTTGTTGTTATTAAAAAACGAATAACTACTGTAAATACATGAACATTTCACTGAATGTTTATATTTTCATTTTCTATACACCATAAAGTTTTGAAAATATTTTGACTTTTTTTGAGCTGTTTACGGACGTTGTCAGTTTTTAATTTTTTTAGTTTTTTTTTTCTATAAATATCAATAAAATTTTATTTTTTGTGTAAAAAACGTGAACATTTAATACAAGGCTCTTTATACATTGTTACAATAGCAGTTGAAAAATATTAAAAATACATAAGCACAAACTTATTTTATAAGCTTTTAAAGTTCAAATTTTGACAAAACGTATCAAATGTAAAATGTAATAATTATTTTGCAGCTAAACTTTATAGCTACGAATTGAAAATTTAAAACAAGGTTCACAATAATTAATATTATCAAATATACTTAGTAATATCATGGAACCGTCTTCGCTCAGAATCGTTTTTCTTATACAATAATATTGTATCATCGAATTCAAATTAAACACCATCCATATTACAGCGACCAACTTGTAACCTACTGTACAGCAGAGCGACACCCACTTGCCAACCTTTTATTTTATTAATATTATAATAATACAGGTTTTACTGCTAAAATAATTCAAAATGTAATTATTATTTAAAGAATTATATAGGGAAATATATAGTTTTTTATTGGGAAGGATTTTACTTGGGAATTTGGATTATTGGTGTGTTGGAAATTATGTTGTGTTAAGAATATGACTCTGCACCACCAGAAATTAGACCCAATTTACGCCACTGAAAGTAGGTACCTATATAACATATTGTGTGCAATTTATCGGTTTATATTCCTATACAATTACATCTTTACATTCCAATCATGCTATATGAATTTATTTTCATATTATGTACTACCTACATACTAGTCTCCATCATTATTATTATACTAAAATATTTAATTAAAAATAGCTGTATTATTGAATGAGTGATAAAATTGATATCGAAGTAACAGTGGTTACATATTATGACTATGTATATTATAACACGATTTGTAATTCTATTGGAACTGGGTCATTTGGAAACCTTATCTCCCTTGTTCAAACATATTTTCAGATATTAAATTTACAAACGTTATGTAAATTATAGCCATAACTCCACGAATTCCATGTTTCCTCAAAACTTTTTTCATTTTCTTATTTCGTTCCTATAAATCAATTTAAAATATTATATTTATTGTATGCCAATAGTAAATGATGGGCTGTGCAAACTGAACTGCGATAAATATATTTTTATCGTATTAGTTTTAATTTTGAAATTAGTAATGTGTTATCATATTGATATAATTATTTTAAAGTATTGACTAGGTATTGAAACTATCGAATCAATGTATATTATATAATATGTAGAGTAAGACTATTTTCAAAATTATTATTTTTACTTTATTTCAATTAACTTTCTATAGGAATAAATGTCAAGGACATAAATGCTGTTGTCTGAAATATTTATTAAAAATATTATTGATAATATGAGTGTATGACTTATGCATACTTTTTTTTAATATGCTGTATATGTTGTGAACATTCAGTAATGTTTAATTATTTACGATTTATAAGTAATTATTAAAAACGTGACGTTTATGAATCTAAAATTATCAAAAAAAAATATTAATTACCATAGTCAGTATTTAAATAAATATAACATATATTTCAATGTATTAATTAAAATGCAATACTACTATTAATTTATTAAAGTCTTTACTGTCTAAATAATTAAATATGTATACTATAATTGTAGATTAATTTTTAGAAGACACACACACACCTTCGTTTATCATTTTTTAAGGTTTAAAATATTTAAACATAATAATATCATATTTTATTCAAACAAAAAAACCTGATATGAATAATTTATTGAATATTATCATGGAAATATATAATTAATTTTTAAATATTGACTATACCTACTTAAAAATTCCGTTAGTCGGTACTTGGTTATTATTTATGAAAATTGAATATTTGATCGATTGGCTAATTATGATACTCTGCAGAATTTATTGATTCACCCATAGTGATAAATTTTTTATCACCTAAATTCATCCTATATCTTATATTTATATAATTATAATATAAATATAAATGCCTTCATTCCACTGCAACCATTATACTTATATACCTATTATTCACAAACAAATTATATATTTCAAATCTTAACTATGTGTTTAAATATTTTCCTAGCGATCTATTCTTTGTAATACCTTGTATAGTAATTCAATAAAAGAAACTCAATGGAAAATTATCATAATCTAATGAACAGATGATTGTGTATAGTATATAAATTCCGGGGTGGATACAAAAGGGTGGGCCCGGGGGGGGGGGGGGGGGTCTATCTTAGGAAGACATTTTCTCTTTGGACCTCTTTTGTCTACAGAATATATTTCAAAGTTTTTTCTTTAGGTGTAATAAGATATTTTCTCTATTGTTTCATGTAGTCCACATCAGTGGCGCAAATAGGAAAAAGGTGGGTAAGTGGATGTCGCTCTGCTGTACAGTATTAAATTTGAATTCAATGATATAATATCACTGTATAAGAAAAACGATTCTGAGCGGAGACGGTATATCAGTCTATGTATTAGACATATAATATATACTTATCTATGGTATTAAAAAAAAATTGACCTATAATAGGTACCTATAATAAATTCCAAATTAATCATATCATAATATCTATTAGGTACTTATAAGTTATAACGCGTTATACATCAACCAAAAACCGTGGTAAAATCATAGATATATAATAGTATACTTTAGAAGTTTCAAGTACCCACGAATAATATTATACATTCACAAAAAAATAACTAAAATAGTTATGCTAAGTTTT
>NC_042494.1:56202364-56203174 GCF_005508785.2 Acyrthosiphon pisum
CATATGTGTCAAATGTGGAAAAGCCACCCTTCTTCATCGTGCACAAAATCAGCCAGATGTACCAGCAAAATGCGGCCTCTGTCAAGGCGCACATCCAGCCAACTACAAGGGATGCACAATATATCAAAAAATTTCCCGAAAACACAACAACAACACCTCAAGCAAGAAAGCCCAGCAGCTACCGCCTCCTAACCTCAACATCAACACCAATCCTGAATATCAACAGCAACAACCAGGCTCCGAAAACACACCCAGGTCACGTACGTATGCAAATGTAACTGAGAGTCACCAGTCCCCAAACTCCAACACCTCCAAAAACACCAATGAAACCTCACTTCTAAAATTCCTTGACGAGTTTAAATCTATAATAAACCCTCTTATTTCTCTCCTTACCACCGTCCTCTCAAATCTCATTAACACCAAAAATGTCAAATAATAACTTTCTACAAACGCACACACTCCAAGTTCCACAGCCATCATAATCCCCTGATTTCCCAGCTATCCGCCAACGCTATTCCTGGTGACCCCAGAAGGCGTCTAAAACGTACCTGGTGTCGTGACCTACTAATTTAAAATTGTTCATACCTCTACCTCCCCTAATCTTATAATCCTGCCCTCTCTTACTAGCAAATTAAAATCCTAGCCTAAAATCCTAACCTTAAGTGCCTCCAATGGGCGGCTTCTTATCTCCAGTCACTCAAGCCATATCACCTCCATCACATGCACTTATTGTAAACACATTTACAGATTGTGTATATTTAAATAAACGATAAAAAAAACTAAAATTGTGAAAATCATTTATAAAATCTT
>NC_042494.1:56203224-56204054 GCF_005508785.2 Acyrthosiphon pisum
ATTGATATTTATAGAAAAAAAACTAAAAAAATTGAAAACTGACCATGTCTGTACACAGCACAAAAAGAATCAAATTATTTTCAAAATTTTATGGTGTATAGGAAATGCTAATATAAACATTCAGTAAAATTTTCATGTATCTGCAGTTATTCGTTTTTGAATTACAACAAAATAAGGAAATCGCTACATGAGAAATCGAGTGAATATCCAATGTTGTAAAAATTTGAATTTCAAACGATCATAAAAATTTAATTTGACTTTCTTATAGATATTTTTTGTTTGATAAAGGTAGATAATCTTATAAGGAATCTTGTATTACATTTTCATATCTTAGATTTAAAAAGGAAAATTTTTATGAATTTCTAACTCGAAATAATTTGCAAATTTTCGTGATTTTTCCATATTTTGTCATTTTTTGAACTTTAAATGCTTATAAAAAAAAACTGTGACTAACGATTTTTAATATTTTTCATCTGCCTTTGAAACAATATACTAGGAGCCTTCTATTAAATTTTCAAGCTTTTTTATCCAACAAATAAAATGTTATTGATATTTTTAGAAAAAAAACTAAAAAAAAATGGTAAATGAAAATGTCCATAAAGAGCTCAAAATAAATCAAAATATTTTGAAAATGTTATGGTGTATAGAAAATGCTAAGATAAACATTCAGTCAAAATTTCATATATCTACGGTCATTTTTTTTAAAGTTATACCAAAAACCAAAATCGATTTTCTCGAAAACAGATTTTGCGTAAAAATTCCCGTTTTTCCTTAATTTTTCTTTTGTTTTTCACGGCGCTTTTACTTTTGACCCCCCAAAGTACCAACTA
>NC_042494.1:56204104-56228178 GCF_005508785.2 Acyrthosiphon pisum
GAAAATCCAAGCACTTTTACTGTCGTAAAACGTGATGACAGACACAAAAATAAAAAAATAAAAATAAAAAAACACACATCATTGTAAAATCAATACATTCATCGTTCCACTCAGAATCTAAAATGTTTAGGGGAGGCTCAAGCCCCAACACATTTTTTTTTTAAATTATAATTTATAGGTAGATACTTTTAAGAATGGTATACTATTATTTTTTGAGAAGGCTTTGAGTGATTTTGGCTAAGTCCTCCTAAGCCCCCCCCTCCCCCTATTTGCACCACTGGTCCACATGTAATATAAATATAAATTATATAATAATTGTGTACTTTCAACTGTTTATTCACGTCTTAATATAATGACAGTAAAAATACATAATTCATAGTCATCTGCAAAGAGAGTATAAGTATAACCACATGAATGGCAAAATCTACAACTTAAAATGATAATGATAAATTAACCTATATATATCTTATCACACAAGTTATGAGTATTTAATTTATATTAATATTAATTTATTTCTATATGGGTTCATATATTTTATATCTAGTCCACCCTTTTTGTCATTCTCAGATCCATCACTTTAAGGATAATATTATTCAATGGTAAAATTTATAAAAGAACATTTTAAATTTTGTAAGGAATTCGTAAATACGTTTACTTATATATTTATTGGGTTTTTATGTCATATTTATTATAATAGATATTCACATGTAATTATTATGTACATAATACATTATAGACAACGCTTCCATTATACTATTTTTTGAGCTTAACAAAATATTTTGAAATTATTGATACATACATATTGCATATACCTATTCAAATATTCCATTCGTACATTATTACAATAATTGTGGGTGGATCTCGGTTGACTATACAGTTATATTTATACGATGGTTTACATATTTTAAGTGCTTATAAGTGCTTTTACGTGAGTAAAGATTTCGTATTAAAATAGATATAATTTGATGTACAAGTAAATTATTCCACTTATGTTATGTACCTCATATTGTGCTCCTTGTTTAGTAAGTAGTAACATTATACTACAAAATAGAAGTTAATTTATATCCAACATTAAAGTAGTTATCAAAAAAATATTAAAATACAAAACGTTTCGCTCACCGTATATGAGAATACCCTGCATTCATGTAGACAAATCTTTTTATTGGAATTTACAATTTCGATTAATACACAGAATAAATTCTATTTTAAACAAGCCATAAATATCATTTTTTTTTTTGCAATTGCAAAACAAATTTGCAAAAATGAACCTGTCCAAAGTACCATCTGTGTCCACTTCACAATCGATAGAACAGCTATACAAAACTTGGAGCATTTTTCATGTCCCAAAATATGTTTTTCGTAGGGAAATAAGGAATGGGAAATATATATCATCCTATTGTAATACCAATAATTAATAATCTAATATAGATATAGCTTTTTTGTTTCACTCATTTGATAAATATAGAAAACTATTACGCAGGTAGGCAGGTATCAATAATACTTTTACGACAAATGATAAATAAATAATTAAATATTTTTATTTCTAACCAAGTTACAACATTAAATATTATATTTATTATTTTAGCTAGCACTCGTTGAAGCTTTAATATTTCTTACTGTAAAAGTGAAAAAGGTAGGTAATATTTAGTAAATATTAGACATTTTTTTATCATTTTTTTTTAAAAATTGAACTGTTAAATAAACACGTGAAATGTGAATACAATCCTATACGATCTCTTTGTTTTATCTTGTAAGCTTATATTCTACTCGATGTATCGTAAACTATTAAAATAAACACGTACCACAATCGTGTCTTCTAACTACGTGACGTTAAACATAAATCGATCAGACACGTTACGTATTCTACTGATTGAGCGGTAAAAGTAACACCCATACAAGCTGTGACTAAAATAACTGAATTCTATCAGTTTTGAACTAATACATATTTTGTATTTTGTGCTACACATGTATACAAATATGTGTTGATTTGTATGTGTGGAATATTCTTTATGAAAAGAGCATTCCAATATGACTGTATATTGTATATGAATTTTTTTTCTATTTAATATAGTTTTATTTTCTGCCATATTTGAATGTCAATCAGAATACTCAACTTTACCTATACTCTGAGCACTCTTTACTGCCATATAACAAAATTTTAAATTTACTGAGAAATTGAACCAGGGTTGTAACTTGTAATTTCAGATTTTTTCGTGTAATGCCAAATAAATGAACAATAGCCAATAGTGCCCTAATCAGAGCCATCGCGATATGCACACAAAATTCTCTCAGATATAAAAATTATTACTATTTAAACAACATGAAATAAAAACTGTGAAATTTCAATGATCAATGAAGGTTTTTTTTTCTTTGATTCAAATCAAAACAAGTACATACATAATACGCATAATTTTTAATTAAAAATAATTTATCAAAGGGGATTTTAGAAGATAATTGAACAGAATTCATATCAAATTATGTAATTTTCAAATTATTAATGTTAAACAATTACATCTAAGTATGTAGAATTTAAATTTAATATACCATCCATGGATATGATATTTATATTCAATACCTGAAATGTATGGGAACGCGTTCTCCTCGTAATGGTTCAGAGTATTCCTCTGATCATGAGTTTTAGTTTTTTCGCTGTTGAATTTTAATATTTGTTACCTGATTTTCAAACGACATTTCCACGTATAACCACATAGCCTATTTGCATTTAGAAAAAATGTTAGTGTTTGTCTATAATATATAGACCAGGGTCTTTCATACATACATTTTCCGTGAATTGTGTTCGTATAGAAAACGGTACTGGAAAAGTTAGTTTAACAGTGGTTACATGAATTATAGACTCGTGCCTTGAGGTATGGAATATATGAATGGTTAAAAATTATATTAAATATTTAAAGAATATTGCATTATGTTTACAGTTTGGTACTCATATAGTAATTGTGTATAACAAAGTACAATAACCTACAACCATTATTAGATTCCGAGAAGTGATTAATCATTTTAATTTAGTTTTGATCTTCAACTTCGATGTTGGTTTCTGGTAGCAAATTTGATGTAGTTGATACTTCAAAATTAAAAAGTAAAAAGTAAAATATACCCCATACTTTTCTTAGTAATCATGAAAGTTGATAAAAAGTTACCAAAGACGGAAATATTAATTACAAAACACCAGTTTTTCACAAATGTGTATTATTTTGTAGTAATAATCCTTAGTTGAATAACTATAGATACTTGGAATTTATATATAAATATTTGTATTTTTTAGACCTGGTATAATTCATGGTTCTTTTTGAGCTATTTATGACATTTTAAATTTTAAGCTATTGGATTTTTTAATTTTTTCTATAAATGTTGATAATCATGTAATTTAATATAAGTTTCTTTATGCGGGGTGCCAACATTGGGTGACTTCCCCCTCCCGCTAATCAACCCACATCCAATTTACTTATTTTACTACACATAAGTACAGATTGTAAATATAAATTTTTGTTCAAGAGAAAAAAAACAGAAAAGTCTCTTTATAAGTTCCTACTAGTCCTTACTAGTTTTTACTTTTTTTAATTATATTTTCCTATTAACAATGACATTTTTAAAATATTAAGACTATTTTTTAGCTATTTATTTTATTTTTATTTTAGCATTGGAATTCAACACTTTTGAATTTTTATTTTTGGTTAAATGTTGATAAAAATGTCTATGCTTGGTCAAAAGGTTTTAAGATGCATTTATACAAACTTAATCACTATTATAGTGATTTAAAAATATCGAAAAACATAAGCAAATTTTTTTATGTTCGTTTAAAGTTAAAATGTTAACAACAATTTGACAAAATCAAACGTTTTTTTGTATACAATGAACTAAATCTAAGTATTTAACACATCCATTAGGCACAGTAACTTAAATTATGTAATACTATCAATTTTTTCCTCAAAAAGTAAATATGTCTGTTTTCTGTCACATCAAGTCCAATCAAGTGTAAGAGGCAAACACAGCCCGATATTACATTTGAATATTCAATTAGACAAATTATTATCAGCGGTATTGATATTTTGTTCACTAATCTCCTTTTTTCATATGTCACCAACCTGTTCAAACAGCAGATAGCTGTCACTTGCTAACATCGCATGATAGCACCGAACCTGCTCAATTACATCACTCTACCACCGGACAGCGCAAACAGAAAAGTCCAGACGAGTTGACGGGTTTGTATTATTTTCCTTCTGTCTACTTGTCTACAGTGTTTTCAACAATAACTTCGTTGTTTTACTTCACTGGACGTTTAACTTATGGAAAGCACGTCATCAATTCACATTTCCCCCCCACATTTACTCGTATAAATGCGCAATTGTATTATTTATTTGTTTTTTTTTTATTGAATTAATTCTGATTTGTTTGTCCGTTATATTGATAGGAAATTAAACGACAGTAAACTCGGTAAAATATAATGACTTATTCTTATTTTAATATTCAATTAAAAATATAGTTTCAAAAATGCACTCTGTATTTTATAATCTATATGTTCTATAGTTTATTAGTCATGCCTAATTTATTACATAGACAATATTTAAATTTGTTACATTGGCAAACTAAATATTTTAAAATATTAAAATAAAATACACTTTGTTTAAATATACGATGTTTCTGTTAGGTATTATGATTATTGTTTCAATAAAATTTATGCCACGTAGTCATACATTCTGTAATTTGATCATGTAAAATTTAAAACACTGTTAAAATAGTGTCTAAAAACTAAACATGAAAGTCCTGGAATTTTTATCGGGGATAATTTATTCAAATCGTAATTAGGTACATATGTAATAAACAATAATATTATTAAATGTAATTAAATATCATTCCGGTTCTTCGGTAAGCCAATATTGACCTTATTGTTTATTATTATTTCAGTTGAGAAAGTACTTAAGTTTGAACTCTTTTATTCTATCTTCGAAACTTTATTTATTCAATTTAACCTTTTCCTTTTATTCATAACATAAGTGGTGTAGTAAATTATAAAATTAAATTCTATAACGCTTTGATTACTTAGTACTTACGTTTCGAGGGATTATGGTTGGCTCATTTTGTTAATATATGTAGGTATGCGAAGAGCCGAAAGTTTAGTAACCATTTCAGTAATTAATATTAGTCAATTATTTGATTGAATATGTTCATACAGTATCTATACTAATTCAATAAAATAATATTTTATCACATGCATCAACAAATGAATATCGACTGTTGTTGTATAACAATATCATAATCATTGTTTATCTATTTACTAAAAATGTTACTTTCTGTATTTGAATCTATTTTATAGGGTTTATACAATTTACCTCAAAAAAAGAATTCCTAATTATTAACATAATATGCAATTAGTCATTACTGCTGCTTATAACCACAAACCTGTCAGAATATTGCTTTAAAAAAATTCACAATAGACAAGGCATTATAATATAATAAATGAAAATCTAACTAATAACAAATAACAATTAACAGTAGCATTAGTTATTTATCTTTGAAAGGGAAAACTGAAAAATATATTATTCTATTGTAATAAAATGTTGTGTTAGTTTATTAAGTATATGCTCAAAAAATATATAATCTTAGAATAAGTATTATTTAATAAACACATGATATGTATTGAAGAATATCAAAATAAAAATAAACTAACTTGCAAAAAATATATTAAATTCATTTTTTTTTGCAGAAAACTTATTAAATTACGTTAAAGTTTTTGTTTAATCAATAATAAATAATAATACAACTTTTTTTATATATTCAATTTTTTATTTTTATTCAAAAAGTTTTTTTTTATTTGAAAGTTTATAATTTTAAACCTAATTGTAATTTTTTAAAAAATATATTAAAATTAAATTTGTTAGTTTTAGATAATACTTTTATAACTTTTAGAAGGGTTTCATTCAAATATTTCTACTCCTTCGACGTCGTTCTAAAAAAATAAATAACATTACAATGTATATTAACAATCCTTATTTTCGTATTCTGGCGAATTACAAAATATAAATATTTATAATAATCTCCATGCTAACGTGTCTATATTTGCTTGTATCATAATACCAATTTTTATAAAGTCACGTATTTCAAAATTAAATTTTAAAACATTATTTTCAAATCTTTTGATTTTTGAACTTTTATAGATTATAATTACATCAAGATATCTGGGGCAATATAAACAGGCAACTAACCAAAATCTCCAATTGATTATTTTGTTTAGTTAGGTAATGATTGGGTATTATGATATAAATATAATATACCCATCAAAATATAATCGTATTATTCTAAAAAGCTTTGATTTATGATGTACCTATAAGAGCCACAATTAGTATAATGTGTTACGGTTAGGGTATATAATATTATTAATATTAATTCATCACGTAAATTAAAAAATAATAGTGTGGCTCGACGATTGGTCTCAGTCACTAACGTGTTCTGAAGTCAAGGATCGGCCGACGTCTTTAGTTCCCGGGTGGATGATCACCCGGGTTTTTAGTGACGAATCCTCGCCCCACATACACATAATCCTCAACCAAACCTAACCCTCCTAAAAAATGCTATGGCCATAGTTTCTGATGCTCAAGATCGATAAAAAAATTCAACAAAACCAATAATAAGAAATACATACAATAAAAGCTAAGTATAGAATGTTGTAATTTTAAGGTATATTTTATAAATTCCTATTTTACTTTATTTCAACATTATTGCAATTACCAATCAAAACCGTAATGACTTGATTAAGGTCAATAAAAACCGATTTAATGCATACAATCTAGTTCCAAAGTTTCGCATAGTAGCATCACAATCATTTATATTGTTGAATGTAAATTTGCTTGCATTTTATTAATGATATTACTATGTTGACTATCCTCTTAGAATAAGTTTTTCTGCTTTTGAGTATTATTACGCATATATTTTTCTTCAAGCTGTTACCTTTGGTATAATTCCTTTTTATCGTTATTGCAACGCAAAGTCGTTAAAAATCATGTTGTAAGCGGTCTAGTAATTGGGTTGCAAATACACGAAGCGAAGGAAATTGTTGTTTTGTAAATGTGATATCACGAAGAATAGTTGTGGTTTATTGAGCTGTATAAACAAAATTGAGTTTATAAACATAAGTAGTTATAGTTCAACATTTGATTAAAAAACAAATTACATTTTCTCGAAAAAGGAAAAATAATTTAGGTCAGATAGGTAAATCATATAATTATTTTAAGGACATTTTTTAAATATAATTTTTATTTCCACAATCTGTTAGGTACGTATAGTTTGAACAAAGGTAGATTTAATGTAGCCATGTAGGTAATTAATAAGGTTGTGAATAGACAAATTAAAGAATCATCCCGCTAGATGGACCTTTCCGAATATATAAGGGTAATAAAATCTATTTCTAACTAAGTTACCTATTATTTTAATCAGCTAACTTGCGCTTAAGTTTTTCTAATACCATAGTATCTTTTAAATATCCTATATTCATTACCAAAGTATTTTTTTAAATAAAACAGTTTCAGCCTATAGGCCTATATACAGCCTATATATTAACAGATGAAGTAGACTTAAGCAAAAAATGTTTTAAAAGTTATCAAAGTAAAAAATCTAATATCTACAAAAAAAATAATAGAATTCGTATTATATATTTAAATGATTTGTATTAAAAGTATAAAAGGCATGGCAGTTTTGAGTTTTTTGTATTACAATCGGAACATTTAGCAAAGAACAAAACGCATATGTATTTATGGGATATTATCTGAGTCCTCTATAAATTCAGGAAAATAAAATCTTATACCTATTAATTACATATTTCCAAATGTTTCTCAACACTCTCAAAATGAAATATTCAACAATTTAAAATGTATTCAGGTTTAATGATACTTTATTCGGAAAACCACTTTGCAAGTCTGCCTAATGTACCTACCTAAATTAAATATTCAACCTATAACAGAACGTATAAGTTTCCTTTCACGTTGAATCATGCAGAGCTCTAACTTGCAGTTCATAGTACATCTATGTTTGTAGTGTTCCGAGAACAGAAATAATTACATTGCTAATTTTCGTTATATAGTATCACTTAATCAGTTACTCTTAGACTAATCACATCCCACCGCGGATTCAACTATAATTTCTCACTTCAACTGACCACTCTATATAATATAGATCTGTTTCCCAAAATCTAAAATTGCATTTAAATAAACTAGCCAACTAATATTGTATTGTTAAATATGAAAATTGACTCTGCGTTTAGAGTAAATAAATCCAAAACTGTGCACTCAACTTTTGCTCTGTATAACACCATGGATAGGTACTGTCCAAACGTATCAGTAATAGTAATAGTTTACTAAATGCAACAACAAGAACAACAATAATTAATAGCATCTAACAACATACTTCTGGACAAACGACTAACTTTGACACCCCAAAACGAGTGACATAAGAATTTCAATAAACACCAACTTATCAACGCTATTACTTCTTAAACTTGTATAGTTCTATTTATAGGACAATAGCACATGTAACTTAAAACATTTAAAAACAGTCGTATGATAAATAATTTTGTACTGGTCATCAACAAATTTTACATATTATTGTATGAATGTATTATACATGACGTGTGAAGTATGTAATTTATGTTTGTAATAATATATTTTTTTTTTTTAGATATAGGTAATTAAATGAAAAACATAACGAGAATTTTATGCTCATCAACGTTCAACTAGGTACATAAATAGCGATTAAATCGATACATACAATGGCATGATTTATGACGTGTATTTATTATTAGAAGTATCGATTTTTCTGAAAATATTAAATATGTAGGGACCTATGTATAATATTATAATAACGAGTGAAGAGTAAAGAGACGTAATTACAGATTTAACGCCCCAGGTAAAGCTTTTATGCCACCCTTATTACTTCCCTTACAAAAATGAATTATCCGCAACAATGTTGTAATTATAATTACAATTTTGCCAGTAATTTTATATTCTATTTTTTTTTTTTATAATATCAAATAATTATTATTAGATCGTATCAATCAAAATCAATAACAACAAATACACCAATAAACAGTAAACCGTAAACCTGTACAAAATACCTAAAAACTAGATTTGTGAATAATATTAAAATAGTTCACTTATAGTTAGATTCCTATACACAATTTAAAAAAAAGCAGGTAAGTGGATGTCGCTCTGCTGTACAGTAGGTTACAAGTGGGTTGTATTATACTTGAATTCAATGATAAAATATCATTGTATAAGAAAAACGATTCTGAGCGGAGACGGTTTGTCAGTCTGGATATTTTATATTGTTATTATTTATTTTATCATGTAAGTTGAATTAATATTATAATATTATAATTTTTTATTCGTTTCTATGATGATAAACAAAACGTTAGAAATAAAAATCACATTTTTAGCGTTTTTTCGTAATTTTTCGGTGGTTTTTCCCGTGGCATTAAATAACTATTGAGAAAATCAGAAAATGACCTCTCTAAAGTACCATCTTGATCCAATTTTCTAAAAGATATGGTACTATATGTTGAAATAGAAGCACTCCTTCTGGAAGAAATTTTGTATACAGGATAAAAAAATTAAAAAAAAATTAAAAATAAACACCATTGTAAAAACAATAGCTTCCTCGCTCCGTTCAGAATCTAAAATATTAAAATGTAAAAAAATTTGATTGTGGACACTAATTTCATGGCCACCTTGAGATATTATTTTCCACTTGGAGATATATATAGTATCCCTTTGGTTATACATGCGCGGATGTGAGTAAGGGTTCTCCATAGCGGTGGCCGAGATGAGTCACTATTTGAACCAAATTTGGTTGGGTCACGTATATCTACGTATATATCACGTATACACGTCTACACAATTGCCACAAATGTCGAGAGACTACAAGATGCTAAATTACTATGTTTCGGTACCTACATATCTGTGGGATCTGAAAATACCAGTCTTTTTGATTTATACCAAATGTTCAAGTCAATTCTTTCCTGTGTATTGTATGAACAGGCAATATAATATGTTTTTTTTGTCACGATTACATTTCACGGTAAGTGTGTTGACGATTATACACCATTACCGTCAGCTATGGAGTAATATTTAGATACACCGCTGTGGTCCCTCGTTATGGGGAAAATGTACCCGTTTAAATGAAAAACAGACATTTCCGGCTTTCAAAATTTGAATAACGATCGATATTAGGTTATTAGCAAACACCTGACA
This sequence comes from Acyrthosiphon pisum, assembly GCF_005508785.2. Classification (NCBI taxonomy): domain Eukaryota; kingdom Metazoa; phylum Arthropoda; class Insecta; order Hemiptera; family Aphididae; genus Acyrthosiphon; species Acyrthosiphon pisum. The sequence continues at coordinate 56,214,358 of NC_042494.1, forward strand.
GATACCTACACTCAATACTGATAAAATGCCGAATTTTTTTTACCTAATATAATATGCTACACAGCATTTGGGAAATGATAGTATTTTGTGAATGTCTTAAAATGGTTGAATAATGAATATTTGACTAACAATATTTTATAAATATTTTTTTCTATGATATGATTGCATAAAAATGTTGAATTAATATTTTTATAAAGTTTCCGTAAAAAAGGTTTTTATAAAATATTTTCAAATATATAAACTTTTGGGCCAAAGAATATAACTAAAATATTTCCAAATTATTTACGCAACTTTTTAAAATATTTTGAGAACTATATTATTTTCCTGAAAAAATTTTATCATAGTTAAGAAATATTTTTATGCAGTAAGGGATGACGTGTGCAATTTACTAATTAATGTCTTGCAACTTAAATATGAAATTTGACATAATTGTAACTATAGTAAGTACCTATACACTACAATATTATTATTACATGTACCTCTTTGTATAACTGACGCACAGCTATCTTACCGTTTAACGAAGATAGAATTTATACGAAGAATCAGAATTAAAAACCAACTAACATAACTAAATTATATCATTATCATACATCGATGTCTATTACAGGGCATGCAAATATAAATATTTGGTGGATATTTCACGTAATTACTATGTGGCTATTCAAAAAACAACAAAAAAGTAAGATTGATAAATCAATGGTGTCGTTTGAGAAACCAATACATTCGCCAGAAGAAAAAATAATTCTTATTTTATGTGAGCCGAAATATAATATTAATATATTATATTAAAACCTATTATGTTTAGTGTACCTACACAGTTATTATCAAACCGAATTATTGTTAGATATACAATTTACTATTTAGTAGATGACTATGGCGGAAGTATATTATGTCATTAAACATATAAACAATTATGTTTTGTATTTTTATTTATTATAATATATATAATACAAATATACATGATCGAATAATATTTTATTATAATGCTGTAGGTAATAATCGTTTAAAATTAGCCGAATTCTAACTATTTATGAATTATAATATTATTATATAGTCATAGGTAACACAGCCGGATATCTCTGGCGGTGGGTCGTGGTTAAGAACTAATAGTATAATACAATTTCAAAAAACCTATAGCAAATATTTATGGTATAATTTATAATTATACGTATTTACAAGTTTACAACTGAATTATACTGTATTATTTACTGTGTTTATACAGTACGCACGATCTGAACCACAGAAGGTTTACTCAAATTATGTCTTATCTGCATTGCCATAGGATAATGAAACAGCAGGAAACTATCGGATGTAAATGTAACTGTATATTGTACATAGTGTTAGGCAAATATAAACCGCTTTCAACCCTAAGCTTTCGTTATAACAAAAGACGAAACACGTTTAATGACTTTCTGATAACACTGCAGTATTTATCGTTTTAGAGATATGAATACTATAGGTAATTACAATAATTAGGTGATATCATAGAGTACCTATTTAATGGTTACCTACTAATGGTTACCTAGAAAACAAAATATGATTTCGAATAAATCTAACTCAGATACTCAGAACATAATATATACAATACAAAATAAAACTTCGACTGTATCACGTGATTTATTTATTTATTTTCATATAAAATAATGTACTTAATCTACAGTTGTATTATTTCATAATATATTATAATAATTGTCCGGGGGCATAATTTTTTTAAAGGGTGTACGAGATGATACATACAGATAATCATTTTCAGAGGCGTAAACCATCCAATAAATTCCTAATATTAGTAACAGTAGTAAATAACTAGATACCAAAGCTCATCGATTTTATTATAAAATTAAAAAAAAACCTTTATATTGAAATGAAAATTTCTCAATGCTCGTTATCTCGATCGAAACATAAGTTTTGTATGTCACTTCATTCAATACCAAACATTCAATAAGGCAAACAAATTAATAATTTTGCATCATATCTGCAATGGACGTGGTATACAATTTTCATAAAATTAAAAATATATTTTAATTAATAAATGTGGAGTATTTGTATGTATCTATAGCAAATACTTTTTTTCTGGGATGGAAAACGGTTTTGAAAACGTTTTTAAAAAACGTTATTAAACGGAAAAAACAAAAAACGAAAACGAAAAAAAAAACAAAAAACGAAAACAAAAACAAAAACAAAAAACAACTGAAAAACGATAATAAAAAATCCTAAAAACCGAAAAAAATTAAAAACGAACACGAAAATAAATTATAGTATTATACATTATTAAATTATTCATACCACGAAAAAAAAAAAAATTAGAAAAAATTTCACTTGTCTTTACTTTTTAATGTTTAACTTTAAAAACATTTTAATTTGAAATCATTTTTAATAAATTATAATTTTGATTTAAAATTTAAATTTTAACTATTAAGATTTAAGAATAATTAATTTTAATTTTTAACTTTTAAGTGCATTTCTATATTGCGCGTTACTATTATAACTTAGTTAAAAGTTATAAATTATAAGAATATGATATATATTGTTTTTTTTTAAATAATAATAATAATTAATTTTAATTTTCAACTTTTAAGTGCATTTCTATGTTTCGCGTTACTGTTATAACTTTAAAGTTAAAAGTTGTAAGTTATAAGAATATAATATTTTAAAAAATATATATTATCAAAAACAATATGGAAAAATAACGTTTTTTAAAAATGTTAATCAAAAAAGTAATATTCAAAAATGTTTAAAAACGTTCAACAAAAACCATATTTTTTTTAAATCAATAAACAAAAACGAAAACGAAAAAATTAAAAATGTTTTTCATCCCTGCTTTTTTTTGCAGCCAAGTATAATTTAACTATAATAGTTTTTTACTTAGTGGGTAAATATATTTCAAAGTAAGTATCTGCAGAAGGTAGATGTGTGTGATATGTATCTGAATACTTTAAAAAAAATATTTTCAAGACTGCCTAAATAAAATATAACAAACGCTGTCGAAGGAAAATGAGAATACAAGCGTGTTAATTAAAAGAAATTCTAAAATGTTGAACAAGCCACTGAATTTAATCTAAGTAGTTTGATATTATCAAGAACGGACTTCGAATTACCGTTAATCAGAAAAAAAAACTATACGAATTCCCAAGCGCAAAGCTTCACGTAAAAGCAATAACATTTGTATTCGACTTTCGTGTTGTGATGACACCCTTTCTCTGACTCGAACATTCCATTTCCACAAACAATTTATATACACGTCTTACAAAAAAGAGTTACTCATGTCCGGTTATTTATATCCCGTATTCTAGTACTTTATTTTACACTTCATTTCATTAAATTTGTTGTAAGAATTGCACTTTTACTGAACTTATTAAATTCAAAAATAGCAATATTTTGTTTCGTTTAAAATGGAAATCATGCACAAAACAAATTTTAAAAACTAGAAATTTATATTATTTTCGGTACCTATAATGAATTGTTGAATATAATAACTGTACACGTTTCAAGTGTTGATATTCCTATATATTTTTATTCATGAATAGTTGTCATGATCAAACAATTCAAAACTGTTATTTGCTATAAAAAAAATGTTATAGTAAATTAATATGTTTTGTAGGAATTTGCACGCGTTTTCTTGAGTAGACAGTTTTAGTGCTCTAAAAGTTTTAAATTTCTCTACCTATATCGATTAGCAATCACGTTTGATTGATATATCAATCAAATGGATAATTTTTTTCAATAGTTTTTTCATTAGGTGCTTAAATTTTCAACGCAAAGAAAAACTATCGATAATCATTGAACATTTCAAGGGTCAACAAGCACAGTATTAACCAAGTTTTCTCCGAATAGTTCTTTGAATGCAACGACTTATCGCTGTTTTCAGATTAAATAACACAATAGACAATTCTGCATTGAAGTGAGCTAATCGAGACAAGATTCCAACTCAGTTTCCAGTACCCACTACACAGTCACTGTATATGCTGTCGTCCATATTTTTTAATTTATTTCTTTTGTAAACCACGTATGAACATTTAATCAAATATTTAATATTTTTTTATGTAAAAACATTATATGATAATATATATTATATAACTCCCGAAGTTAAAATATTGCGTTTCCACATTATTATTATTTATTTTTAAGTCGAATGGTTCTATTAATTTCACGGTACGATAGATTCTTAATATAAAATATTGTCTTCCCACTTTTTTTTTATGTACTTGTAATATTATGTGATATTATATTATATAATGATATGTGGTGCTCAGTTTATACAACCTTAAAGACAGTTTATTTTTCAGACTCCAGTTTATCATTTAATTTAAAATTTCTTTTTTCCCCTTAATTTTCAATTTTATATCTGAGGAATTAAAAATATTATATTGTGTGGGTTTATCTTATGTCACTACCGTTTAACGAAGATTATTCGTAGTAATTTAAAACTCTTGTTAACATTTAATTTCTCTACTAAAATTTTTCGATCAATGATAATTCAACAATTATTTTTTGTTCCAGTAATTATTTTTTTTCATCATTTTAATCATTTTAATAATCTTTTTTTTTACCCACCTGAACAAACGTTATTTGATGGACAGTATGATGCAAGTAGCACATAGAGTAATATATAAATCATGCACCAACTTTGAAACCGAAGTAATTTTGTGTGAAAATGAAACCGGTAAAACTTTTTGAAAGCTGCTGTTGTTGTTTTATTTTATTTTAATTTTATTTTTTACTACAGAAAATGCTATGGTTATTAATTTACGAGGTCCGAAGCCCTTTAATTATTATTGTTATTAAAATCCCAGGAACGAAGCAACGAACTTTTACCCAGCCGTCGCGCTAATTTTTATCCTGTGCCTCGGAAGTAGTAATTAAAGTAGTGTTCTTTCACTCGCTGCCACCACCGTGCTACCTCAACACTACTTTCACGCCACTTTTGGCAATAAATAACACGTAAGATTCTTGATTTACGTATTTGTTAACGGGTTTTCAGTTATTTAAACAATTTTAACTACACCAGAATAACATATTATAATTACTTTTAAACTTATTTATTACAAATTCATGTTATAATTTGCAATATATAGTTTAATTTATACAGTTTATATTATTTATTTTTATTTAATATAATTTTTAATCGTCATCAGTTATTAGTTATATTATTATTAAATACCTATATAATAAAACTACACAAATATATAAATTTCAAGTAAATAACTAGAGAGTATGTTTCTATAGACATATAATTGCGCCTTTATTTTTTTACATAATATGTATATTTTACATCGAGGAACAATAGAGATAATAAAATATACTTGCATATACAAGCGATTGTTCCCAAATGTATCGACTTATAAACATGCAAATGCTTAAGGCCAGCTATCTACGAGGGTTAGTTTAAGCGTGTATATACTTGAAAATAAGGCCCGCAGGATTTAATCTCAAGTATAGATGAACGACAAAAGCTCTCTTTTTGGAATAGAATACTAAGTGTGTTAGTTTATTTCAACCTCGCATGTCCTTTATGTATGTGTAAGAGTCTAAAAAAAACTGGCTCGAATATAAATCGTTTTTGTCAAAATAAATAAATCTTGAGAAATAAACTAGCTTTAAAAATTTGAAATATATAACTAACTAAAAATACATTATTCTATCTGTTTACAATAATTATATATTAATAAACCTAAGGTAAAAAAAATAATTATTATAATATTATAGTATTATACTAATTAATATTTTTTAAAAGTTTTTTTTTGTTTCTTTTACTATAAAAGAAACAAAAACTAAAAACCATGGCTTGAAGCAATACTGAATGTGACGTTTCATTCTCAGGCGTAGACATAAATATGAGTAAATGGTTACAACTATGTATTGTTTCATACATATTTGAAAGCAATAGTAAATAATCATATTCAGAAATATTTAATGTTGATAACTAGGCTATGGTAGCAATTGTGTTTTAAGTTGCTGAACGAAGCTGTGAATCTATTGGTTTTACAATGATGTGTGTTTATATGTCTGGAAACATTTTTTAGTTTTTACACTAGCAAAAAAGCTTCGATATAGAGGATGGTTTCTGTTCGCGAATTGTATCTAGTTTCTACTTTGAAATACTCGGTAAGTACTTTTAAAATAATAGGAAAACTAAAAATAGGTCATGGAAAACAAGAATATAAACGCAACACTGGATTTCAAAAAATTGTTAGCTCAAATTGAAAATAATATATGGAGCAAAAGTTATGAGCGTTTTAAGTTCAATTTGGACGAGATTTGTCAAAGTTACCAAAATGTGCAAACAATAATAATCAGTAAAAGTCATACACTTTTTAATTTTAATAATTTTAGCTTGATAATTCAATGCGAGGTTTCTCATTAGTTTTTTTTATAGCAATTTAGAAATTATAAATATGTACAATATATTTATAGACATTTGAAGTTCGTTGTTGGATGAAATTGGATATTTACAAAAAATAATGATTTTTTCTCTATCATTTTTATTTGTTTGTAGAAATTCAAAAAATATTAATCGTAAGGACATGAAACTTTTTACCATTATGCTTAACGTATATCATTATTTTCTAGGTACACAATGAAATTTAAGATTTTAAACTAATTTAATTCCATATAGATTATAGACTAATATGATTTATACCATGAACCTATTCACACTGTTCTAAGCCGGTAGTTATTATAAAATATATGCTATATGCAACGTGTTCGTCAAAAATAAAATAAACATATTGTATTAAAAGTAAAAAAATAAACTATTTATAAACAGTTTTAATAAATTTATTTTGAGAAATCATTATAAAATGCAAATAAATAGTATGGGTGTAGACACTTCGTCTTCGTTCAGTATTGTCTTTTCTAAACAATGATTTATTAATAATTTCCAGTGTAACACATCCGTTACAGTGACCTCAATGATACACTTGAAAAGTCAAAACTTACTATATACAGTAGGTATATAGATCGATTTCCCCTTTTCATATTTAAATTGTACCTTTTAATCAGATATTACACGTTTAACATAGGATGTTTTTTAAATGTTAAATAGTCATAACTCATAACTCATAATAATAATTTATGATAGTAATGATTTTAAAAAAAGTATTTAATGCGTAGATGGTTTGATAGATATAAAATAAGTAACCTTATACATATTAATTCTCTCGTATATCAAGTGTATTACACTATTTATTTACACTATTACTTAATCAAAACACAAAATGGATCTTTATACATTATACGCATACCTACCTAGTAATTATAATAATACTATCCTGTTTCATCTTAGTGTTCATGAAAAAATCTTTATTTTAATTTATGTATTTATACTTATTATATTTTTACAAAAAAATGTATTTGTTTTACTTTGTTTAGTATTTTTATTTAAATTTAATCAAATTGTCAATTACTTACATTTTAATTTCATATTCTGATTCCAGTATATACATATAATTCTGTACTTCTGGTTGTTTTATATATGATATATAATATATAATTAATACAGGTTAATGTATGCTTGACTTTATCCATAGCTGACAATAATAAATTTAATTACCTAACATATTTAAAAAATCAAATATTCTCACTTGTATTTAAAAATAAATTGATTTATATCACATGACTTAATTAAATTAGGGTTTATGATAGAAATTAATTGCACATTTATTTAACTCAATCATAAATGCCAGTGATGTTGTGATATTTAAAAATAATTTTTAATTAAACTAATTTTACAGATAAAAATAATGAGTCCAACTAACATTAAAAAAATTCTACATTTGGAATATTCAATCATATTCAACGTAACCATAAGAAGTAAAGTTATCATTATTTACCATTCCAAATAATTAATTCATACAATATATTAATAACAAAAATTATTCTTACATGAAAGTTGCTTAATAGCTTTGTACGGTAAATTGTCGTTATGATAAAAAAAAACTTACAAAAAAAACTTCTTATAAATAATTAATTCAACTACCTGATAAATGAAATATAATATATAAATATACAAATTTAGAGTGTATATTTATGCGATTCTGTTATCAGCACATCAGCCATAATTTAGTACATCATTATTGATATTTTATAATCCACAGTTGACATTTTCTTCTTCAAAAATATTGTTTTTGTCGTTGTCATTATTTTCATGCGTAATAATAAGGTCCACGAAATATAATAAATTTAATGTATTCAAATTTCAAATATCAAGTATAAAACAATTCGTTCTAGTTTTATGCTGTTCGTTTTCTTTTGACATTATCCAACCTTACATTTTCTAATGGGGTATGGAAAGGATAGCAATAGTAAATATAATAAAAGTAATAATAATAATAATAATAATAATACTATAGTATATTTGTAGAGCAACAACAGTATAATATAAATAAAACTGATTTATTGTGTCCGTTTGTCATTGAGCTTTACAGGAAGAGTAGGGTACCCTTTTTACGTCGCAACGCATACGTGTGTGTATATCATATACTATATTCGTATATATACATTTATATGTATACTAATAATACAGAGTGATTCCGCTGTTGTGTGTCTACGTAACAATATATTATATTGTTTTGCTTATGTCTGGACTCACGCAGAATCCCTTCATTTTATTTTTCACCCGCCGCCGATTCTCTTTTCTGCTCAATACCAAAGGGGATAATTTATATTAATTTTACCGCGAATTCCATTCGCGTATTCTTTACCCTATTATAAATATCTGACACAATGACATAGTGGCGAATTCTCCAAATAGGTGGTACACGCGGAATGGCGGCAGTCGTGTGTGTATATGCAAACTGCAAACATGACGGTAAACAAATAACGAAAAAGATCCCCTTCACTTTACCATACGCTCCCAATGCTGGTTTTGTGGTGGAGAGGGGTGGGGGGTACTATTGGTTTTTGGCCCCCAAACTTCCGGCACTGACGGCGGCGGCCTTCTTTAAGCCGGAACAAACAATACGCCACCCGTTTTCCGGAACAATGAGGTGACACAGCGGAAGTACCGGAACTTTAAATTTTGTAATATTTACGAACACAACACCACGGGTAAAACAAAATATGGGAAAACACACTGACAATTTACTATCCCTTACCTTACCGCCTAAATGATATATTACCAATATGGTTTACTTCGATGAATAGATGTGTTTTGTATAATGTGTAATGTGGATATATAATATATACATATGAGCCATGAGGTAGTTATAAATGTAGCTTTGAAATAATTTAGTATTCAATATTATCATGTAATCGCGAACATTAAATTACAAATTCTATGTAGAACGTAATGATAATTTCATCGTTGTATCGAGAGTATAATATATTATATGAATTTATATATAATAAATACATAAATAAATTAAATTTACAAAATATGTAAATATCTTATATTTCTTGGTAGTATGTGAACACAAAAATTATTAGCTCAAATCACATACATAGAAACTGACTAAAATGTATAAATTATACAATAATAATACAATGATAAAATGAAAAAGTAGTATTATCGAGGAACATGTTTATTTACTATATTTTACAATACACATTTTTATTTAGCAAACGAAAAATGTTCATATTTCTAAAATGTTTTTCTGAATTCTAGAAATAGGGATCTTCAACATCCATTAATCTTGTTTTCTTTGGAAGACATTCCATTAATTTTGAAGATAAATGTCCAATATCGCTTAAACATCACGTGTACCTAATTAGATAATATACGTTTAAGAATTGATTTGTTTACTCTCTGAAAAAAAAATGAAAGTGTATTAATAGACTTAACTAATTTATTAAATATTAAATAACATAAATAATAAATTGATTCGTTCAAAGTATTCTTTTAAGCTAATATTGTACACAAAATAAATACACGGGTTAGAGTCTTAGTGGATTTCATATAAATATTACAATACGGTTTAATTAATAAAATTCCTATGCATGCCTGTACCACTTTTGCCTATACAACGCGCCGTCACACAATTATATCGCACACAACAATAATATTATATTTAACATTTTTATTAGTTTTAGAACAATTATAAAATAATAGTTTTATTATATTTCATTTAAATACTCTAAACATTCGAGTATTTTTATGTTACCAAACTATTTTTTATTTTTTTTTACGTAAAATTGTATTGTAAAAGTTTTTCGTCAAACGTTTTCATGTACCTATTGTACATAAAATTACGTACACTTTAATTTTAATTTATGTATACATATATAAGTATAATAAGTAAACCTTTGAACTCGAAATGTTTTGGTTTAAATAAACGAATTACCCATTGTTTGTAAAGTTACCATTCATATTTTATTTTATTATATTATACGATATATATATACATAATCTTAAAAATAGAAACAAAATATATTTATAAATGTAACGATACCGTTGAAACTTTTTTTTTTGATAATTTTTTTTAACGTCCCCATTATTACGTTAAATAAAAACATAATACAAACGTGTATTGAAATATAGTATTTTTGTATTACATTACTTTGAATAAAAATAATATAATGGTTCCATATGATTATATTAAAACGTTTATACACAATAATCCTTGTATTATATTTTAAAATAATTTTATTTTTCATTCATAAATAATTTCTTAGAACAATATTCTAGAAAATAAATGTCTACATGATTTATAAAATATTAAATATACTTAACAATTACGTTTGCTGTAAACTGTGCGCTGTATAGTGTAATTATATTGTTTTTCTTAAAATAAATAATAAATTATATATAAGCCTTGTATTATATGATATAATAATAATACACACGAAAAAAATTTCTTACAACAAAATATTTAAATATTATATAAAATATAAAAATGTATATTTAAAACTACTTTATAGATACTAACTTCATATTAACAGTTTTAAGTTTCCTTTTGTACTAAAGAAATCAAAATCAATGTCAACTATTATAATATACCAATATTATACAAATTTATTTTTTTATTGATATTCATCCCGTATCGACAAATTGGCCCATTAGAGTTACACCAGTTAACATTTATATATGTATTATTTACATACCAATCAATTAACATTTTATACCTTGGAACATTTGACCAATGAGATGAAAACTTAGGTGACCAATTAGGTTCATCTGTTCTGTGGTACTAAATTTAAAACTATGGTTTGATTCACCTCTGACTTACATATACATAATATATACGTACATATACCACATACCTATTATCGGTAATCATGTTATTAGTTTTCGATACAAAAATTGTTAACTAAATTAAAGGATTACGATATTTCGAATTTCAATAGACTTGTGTGCTACAATCTATGAATTTATTTACTCATTTTTTCCAGACCGATATATTTATTATTTGTTGAACTTTTCACATTTCCTTAACTAGGCGAGACTGAATGTTACGGCAACATTTTGCTTCACATAAAAGTTTCCCGTGATTTATTGTTTCCCCAAGGCCGTAAGTGTGCACGCCTCTACACGCGAATATATTTTTTCGCATAAAATGGTTGTACAGAAAAACACACATTAAGTGTCAGTTTCAATTGCCCTTACATAATATAGTGCCTTAAAAATTTCAGCCAGGCTTGTTGACTATTGCTTTCTCGTTAAACACAAATAAAACATATTTTTGTGAGTTCCCTCTTTTGCTGTACGCCTGTAACTGTACTATTTTGTCAATTTTCAGATAATAATACATTATAGGTACAATTTATTATAGTTACAAAATAAATACATAAAGTATTAATATTTTTTTTTCGAATTCAAGTCAAAATATTTCATGGCATTATCATTTTAAAGTAAAATTTACAACAAAAAATAAAAATCAATAACGATGCCATAATAATATAAGACGCATATTATAGATAATATACAATAATGATCATTTACCAACATAATATAACTTAGTATTAAATTATTATTTAGATTTAACCTGCAGCAATTTGATATATAATATATGTATAAGGTAATAACATTAACGGTCATGACTGAATCATTTGATGTAAACAGTTAAGATATATAATATATTGAATACACAGCGTCATCTTATTAAATTTTAAACTAATTATTATTTGGTAGGTAATCAAAAATAAGCACCGTTTAAATTGTGTTGTAGATACTGAGTTGGCCGATGAATGTATTATTTTTATAATGCGACGGGTGTTTTTTTGCAAAGCCGGGCAAGTTAGCCATTTTTATCAACTAGTTGAAGTTAAGTTACTATAATAAAAAAAATAACTTAGTTAGAATATAAGTAAGTTAGAAGTTAGTTTGGTGAAAATAGTAAATTAAGTTAGAGTAGAAGTTAGAAGTTAGTTTTTTTATAGATTAAAAAACCTTTTTGTTGAAATGTAAATAATAAGTTATATAACTTAAATTATTGATTAAAACTGAAAAATTAAATTAAACACCTAGTAATTTGATCAAAATGTTTTAATTAGGTAAGTAATAATTTCAATTAATTGGTAAATCACTTATCAGTTATTAGAACATAAAGGGTGAAACAAAATAAAAAATACACATAACAGTATGAGAACTTAAAATATAAATTAAAATTAAAATATTCATTTTGGAATGAAAAAAAAAAATAATAACTAGATAGTTTTTTTTTTCTAACGAGTTAGATTAGACTCTTTTACACATTAAATTCAACTAGTTAAGTTACAAAATTAATATGAATTAAAACTAACTAGTTAAGTTAGTGCCAAGCTTTGATTTTTGTTTTAGTACGTATACACTATACACGATTTAAAGTAGAAATAAATCTTCAATTTTCAACTTGAATATATTTTCTAGTACAAAAGTAAATATTAAAAATTCCAGAACTTTTCAAAATAATCGGGAAAAAATGAGAATTTTTACGCAAACTTGATTTTAACAAAGTATGTTATTTTTATCGATAAAAATAATTTTGTATGGTCAAAAAGCTAGAATATTCAATATGGTCAAAAAATATTAAAGATAGAAACAAAGGCACATTTTTTTTTATAAGTATTTGAAGTTCAATAAATTTGTCAAAACTACGAACATTTTCCAACTATTTATACATAAAATATTCATTAAGTTGTAGAAAATGAAATATCTAACCAAAATGCAATAAAATCACATATTTTTGAGTGTTTTATTTTTCAAATTTAAAAACTAAAATACGCGCAGGCAGTCCAATAGTGCGCACGCATTTATACGTCGCTCCCGGATTATGTCCAGCTCTGAAACTTCTACTGAACAGAAAACTTTGTTTTTCATCTCATTCAACGATATACTGGACACTCTTGCCACAAACTTATTAGCTGATCAGCATACGGGATAAATAATTCTCCAAATCAAGTAACATCGTCTTATACTTTATTTATATAAATCAAACTAAATAAATTACATCCCACTACTACGAAACGTACTTAGTTCAAATACAAACCGACCACAGGCACCGTCGCACGCGGTGACCTTTGGACTCCGATAACACTGGTGATATGGCCTCCAAAACCGTGTCCCCAATTAAAATTGTCAATAACCAAATAATCAGCAAAAATAATGAAGACAAAAATAAAAATAAACGTAACTTATCGGCATCGTCCTCCGCTCCGCAATCACCATCATATGCAGCCTGCATTAAGAAAGCTAAATCGTTTATCACGCCAAACCGGTATAGCGTTCTACCTGTAGACGAGCCTACTATCGAAAACCTCAACGTCATATCTGATAATCAAAACGAGGAGCAACCGAATACCACCAACATCACACCTAAAACAATTTTACCTCCACCTATCTTCATTAAAGGGGTTCTTAACTACATGGGCTTGCTAAGCCAATTTAAACAAACCATCGGTCCAACACCT
>NC_042494.1:56229041-56235422 GCF_005508785.2 Acyrthosiphon pisum
CAATCCTGAATATCAACAGCAACAACCAGGCTCCGAAAACACACCCAGGTCACGTACGTATGCAAATGTAACTGAGAGTCACCAGTCCCCAAACTCCAACACCTCCACAAACACCAATGAAACCTCACTTCTAAAATTCCTTGACGAGTTTAAATCTATAATAAACCCTCTTATTTCTCTCCTTACCACCGTCCTCTCAAATCTCATTAACACCAAAAATGTCAAATAATAACTTTCTACAAACGCACACACTCCAAGTTCCACAGCCATCATAATCCCCTGATTTCCCAGCTATCCGCCAACGCTATTCCTGGTGACCCCAGAAGGCGTCTAAAACGTACCTGGTGTCGTGACCTACTAATTTAAAATTGTTCATACCTCTACCTCCCCTAATCTTATAATCCTGCCCTCTCTTACTAGCAAATTAAAATCCTAGCCTAAAATCCTAACCTTAAGTGCCTCCAATGGGCGGCTTCTTATCTCCAGCCACTCAAGCCATATCACCTCCATCACATGCACTTATTGTAAAACAACATTTACAGATTGTGTATATTTAAATAAACGATAAAAAAAAAACTAAAATTGTGAAAAATCATTTATAAAATCTTTGTTATATCTAACTGAATAAAATTGTAATTTCTATATATCTAATTGTTTTTATTCCGATATTGTTTTAACTGTCTCTAATTTACATTTATTTTGTTATAAATTCATAATATTTTGAATTATAGATTATAATTTTATTTTATATTTATCGTACAATTATTAACTACCTACAAACAATGTAGTGAAGGTGGAAGCCATATTAAAATTTCCGAAAAAGAGTAAGACGATAGATTCGGTCAAGCGAGAACTATATAACAAAGGTAACACGATAGGCAACAGAACGAATAGTCGATTGCGTCTGGCTGTGGCCGGTCCGAGAAATTAAAGAAAATTGACGGACAGAATAAGGACAAACAACATCTCAACTAGCAGATTGCCACATGGGTCATGGGGTGTAATCAGCCACAGCGTTTTCAAGCTTGATGAAATTTTATATTCACCAATGGGCAACGATATCCAATTATCTATAGGTGAAAACCACTAAGGCTCGGTGCAACAATATAATTCAAGTAAATAATATACTTATGTTGAATTGTATCCAATAAACGATAGCGGCGATAAGGAAGCACTTTGAACTAACAGATTCCCTGCGATCTTCGGCATTAAACGAATAAAAAGGTATATCGGTAAATTGTATAAATAGTAGGTATAGACGTATAGTATAATATAAAGTTCGAATATCTAAGAAATATATGAGCTAACAATATTATAATATGACAATAATTCTAAAAAAATATTATCCCATTTCATAGTAACATAATATAGTGGGCAAATACTTATTTTACGAACAACTGTATAGTAAACTATTAATAATTGATTTTTGAAAATGTATAACTATTATATATACTACATAGGTACAACATTTTAATATCAGTCAAATTAGTCAAAATGGTATATGTACCTTCTCTTTATAATCCAATACATTTAATAATTTTTGTTATTGAAACTTTATATTAATAACTTATCACTAATTATAGTCTATACACCTAGTACTGTTACGTGTTTTAATAATATATGATATTTACTATTTATTTATTTATTGATATTCGTAATTTTAATGAAACACATTTTGCAAAGGTACATTTGTTTTTTGATACTAAAATACAAACATTCAAAACGAATCAACAAATATCATTAAATCACCCCTTTTGGAACCACCGTCATTCAAATTCATCTATATAACTATATAATAGAGATCATAATTTGAACAACAATAACGTGTTTTTGTTATACACCCTAATCTGTTAATACTAAAATATTCATAGTACACTGCTATTGTGTTAGAGATAATTTTGTTTGATCCTTTGAAGTACATATTATATTATTATGTATAGATAATGTCCCACGAGGATTTATTAATTGCAATAAGGTATTGGTGCGAATGATAATCGGTTTAGCTGTTTTAAGTATTCATGTGCAGAATGATTCTTTTAACAAAAACAATCATTATCTTGGAAAGTATTAAGGTATTAAATAAATAATTTTGTTCATAATTTTGTATCGTTATTTATTACTAAACAACACTTAAGAAAAATAATTATATTTTTACTATTTTTTTATCTTAAAATTCATAAGTATTTTCTTGCAAGTTACAACATACGTTTTTAACTTAATATTCCAAAGCAAAATATTTTTCTGAGAATTCTGATAAATTAAATTTCAAAGACGTAGTAAACAGTTATAAGTTTAAAGTTATAAGTATTTAAAGTAGAGATGGACGGAGCAGAGTGACCTGCAAGTGCATGGCATACAATTTTGCAGATATACAACTCCGTTCATCTAAACTTTTAAATGCTAATTAACTACTCGTTTGAAGTTCGATTTTCAAACATTTAAATTCTAAGATAAATATTTATTCAAAATAGGTACACAGAGTTTAAAAAAAAAGAAAATGTTAAATTTATAATGATAAAAATAGTGAAAAAATAGTGAAAAAATAATTTATATATTATAATATTATGTGGTCCATTCATTACTTAGGTCTTAGATTATTAATTTATACATACACTAATGTTATATATAGGTACACTAATGTTTCAAAAAAGTTCAACGTGTTTAAATACCTAATTAAGTTTATTTATGAACTAAAATCATGACTCATACTCGTAAGTAATACTCACTGGTTAATTATATACCTACTAGGTTTAATAAAATATAATAATATACAATATCAGGGATGTTATGTTTAAAACATTAATTTAAAATATTTGTTTTAAACGTTTTGTTCATCGTTTAAAACGAATAAAACAGTGTAAAATCCAAGTAAATATTGTGTTTATTTTTGGTTTACTATTAATATTAAATAATAATAGATATCTTTCAGAGAAAAAAGTTCAAGTATTATATAATTATATCTATTCATTAAATTTTTTTTTTTTTAATTTCATTGAATAAATTATCAAATTTAAAATGTTTTTACTTAATAGTTAAGATATAAATAATTTTATAATATAATGTCCACATAAAACATCCATTCAAAAAATATTTCAAATAATTTGAGATTTAAAATAAGTAATAAATAAACAGTGAAACATATACACTAGTACACGGCATATTTACATATAAGTTAATTACATATTAAATTAAAATTAAGTTATTTTAAAATATATACTGTTTAAAACTCAAACAATTTATTTTGTTTGAAACAAAAAATACACCAACTCTGCACATTATACATACTATATTATAATATTACTTAATACGTTTTTTAGGAAAATCAAATGAATGCAATCAGCTGTTAATATTAAAGTGAGCATTTTAAACTATAGGTTTATACTATATACCTATACATTAAATGTTTATGATTTAACATGCAATTTGCTTAAAACCTATTTACTTTATACAGTTTTTAAAATAACCAGGGATGCCAGTATAAAGTAAGTAGGTGTCGAATTTACCTCTTTTCTGAGTAGCTAAAGGTTACTTTAATGGATGCGTTAAATTGAAATTGAATGATAATTCATTGAATACGAGAAACGATTCTTTTTGTCAACTTACCAGTTATCATTTCTGATATTAAAATAAATAAAAATAAAAATACTTCTAAGAATAGTTTATTATTTATTTACATTGCTATTAATAATTTATATTTGTAATATGGTTGGCTGAAATCAGCTTTACCAAAAACAAATTGCATAATATTATATAATACTAGCTGATCCCGTGTACTTCGTTGCCCGTTAAATGTACCAACTCTATACGACTCAAACTTTGTTCACAATACGTTATACGTTTATATATTTTCGTAATTTTAAATTATCCCTGTGAGCGAAAAATCGCTCGTACAAACAGACAAGATGTGATGTTGAATATAAAAACCTTTAAAAAAATTGTTTTTAATAGCTGTAATAATACAACTTATGTGGAACATTGTACTACATTTAAGATATTTTACCGACATACGAACATTTATCGCACACAAATCGAAAAAAATACTAATATAAGTAAAACACATTAAATGTAGGTACACTATATAGGTACACAATATAATATATAGTACAAAAAGAGTCAAAATATTTTATAACTTATATGGTGTTTAGAAAATTGTTATATAAATATTTGGTGAATAATGCAAGTTTTTCCTGTACAGTAATTAATTTTTTAATTATAATCGGTTTTGTCAAAAAAAATGTTTTTGTTTTTCCCAATTATATCTGAACTACCACCTAAAATACCAAACTAGATTTCTAAATCCAAATTTTCACCAGAAACCACCCTCAAATTTTAAAATTGAAGCATTTTTACTGCTTTAAGAGGTGATGATGGACACAAAAAATAATACATATCATTCTAAAATCAATACATTCACCGCTCCCTCAGAAACTAAAACTGCGTCATATTGCAATTACGGATATATATCTACAGACTGTAATCGCATACATAAATTTAAAGTTTATTCATTTGAATAGTATTTAAATTTCAACTTAACTGTCCAAACTTAACATACGTATTTAGATTTAACAAAGTTCCGAGTCTCAGTACAATTTTAACTAGATATGATGGGCTGAGAATCTGAATATAATAAACCATGCAATACATCTTATGATGATCGTTATTAAATCTAACAAAACATTATGAAAATGTATAATTATTAACTTAAAAAAATTGAACATGAAATACAATTACATTATTAATATTGTATCAAATATAATCATATATGCATGAATCATTTTATAGTTATATATATCTTAAAGGTTAATACATTTGTTCTGTCGGAGATATTTACTACCTCGTAACAATAGTGTCCCATGAGGGATTACTGATTCCAAAGACTTCAATAAAGAATTGTTTTTGTCTATTTTTTTTCAAATTATTTTTATTCCAAAACATCTATCTAACCTAACCTAAACTTTTATACTATAATTTAATATTGACAGGTTCGTTATCAAATTATAAACATTTGCAAGATTAAGGGAAATATTTTTTATGATGTGGAAATATGTTTTATTTATCGCTTCTGGTTTCTACATTGGCACATTGCTTAGATCGTATATAACCGTAGCATTATGATCTTATAGTGGAACACATTAAAATGATAAAAAATAAATATATGGCTACCTATGTATATTATTTTAAAAAATCAGATTATGACCGTTTCTCGATTTTTAATACAACATAATATAATGCCAACACAATCATCTTTAATATATAAAATCGATAAATAAAAAGATATATAAATATATATTTATAGAATATTCATAGAATTCTCAATATTCGTTTTTAGTATTAAAAATGACTTACTTATTAAACTTATTTCCCAGTTAATTATTATTCAAAATTACTTAAATTAACTGCCTAAAATAGCTTAACAGTTACCACAGATTGTCTTATAAGGTGTACTACAATAAAAAAAACATAATAATAAGAGTTAAACCGTTCATTTTTTAAAGTATGATTATAATTTTGGATTCTGAGCGTCATATTTTGTTTACTCTGATTTGTGCCTTTTATTTTTCTGTCTGTCACCGCCTTTAAGAGTATTAGAAATTCTTCAATCTTCGACTTTGAGCGTGGTATCTGGTAGGAAATTAGATCTAGTTGGTGCTTCAAGGAAGGTAGTAATCAGAAGTAAAAACTCCCAGTATTATTCTAAATAATTTCACAATCCTATATGGCTATATACACCATTATACAGAACGTCGTTCGTTAGTATTGAATTATAATCAGGGCTTAAAACCGTTTCCAAAATTTTAGGTAATTTTTTTAAGAACCGGTTACCAGTTATCATGTTCTGAGAAGTGCCATTTACCAGTTACCGGTTACCTTAAACCACAATAAAAAAGTGATTACCAGTTACCGATTTTTAACGGTTTCCAAAATATTTAAATAACCGCTTACCAATTTTAAGCGGTTTAAATACCGCTTTTCACATCACATTTTTTCATTTTTGTTATCAACAATGAATTATTTATAATGATGTGTTTACACTTTTCATTAAGTCATTAAATTACTTACCGTGCCTTCGATAATTCAGCGCTGCTGTAACGCTTCGTCAGCAACTTTAAATTGTCATTTTTTGATTCAGCGCAAAACTACGCTGCTTGTGATAGATAGCGTTTTTTAATTTATTACAACCTAGCGAACTAAACAGCGGTTCCATCATGTTAGGAACATACTGGTTAGACTTAGATGCATCATAGAATTACTGATAACACTTTATTGATATTGTTTGTAATCGAATATAAATGGTGATACTAGTATGATATGAAGAAATTTAAAATTTGTATTTTATTTTTCATCACATACGCGAATAACATAGTAAACTATACAACAAGA
>NC_042494.1:56235565-56237527 GCF_005508785.2 Acyrthosiphon pisum
TTAACTTACTCATAAACGTTTTTTTATCTCATGGGAGGAAAATAACTAGTTTTGGTATAAAGTAAAACAAATTAATAACAAATGCACAGACTATATTATTTTATAAATACTTGTTATAGCTGTAACTTACATTTAAAATATAAATTACATAATATATATAAATGATTATAAGAAATACTTATTGAATTTTAATAACAATCTTTTTTCAAAATTATGATCTGCTGTAGACCCTCTTCTTTCACTTAACAACTGGCCATCAGCACTAAACAAGCACTCTACTTATAAAGTTGACAACAATTAATTCTTATATATTATTTTCTTTATATACCAATATAATATTAAAAGAATATAGAATGTAGTTTGTAGAAAACACGGCATAAGTATCACCGTATCAGAAATTACTGATTAGGTCCGTTCTGGAAATTGTATTATTAGTTATTAATTATTACCTACCTATCAATATACACAGTACACTAGTAACAATGTAACAATGTAACATACATCTTAACCATTATCATTTCATAGAAAATATAAACTTCCTAGTTATATTCCAAATAAGTAATAAATAAATAATAATAATCACTATTCACTATAATAGTATAATACTACTAATTAGTAATTATAATATGTCTATATAGTATATAATATATTATATTAATTATTAGTGTATACTATAATAATATGTCTATAGTATAGTAATAAATACAATAATATATACATACCTACAATCGTCGGTAGATATACCTCCGTCGCGGTTCTCAGAAATATCAATACAAATAATATACAGTTCATAAATCACATAAATCATAATAGGAAAATTCGTAAATAACTTTTTACAAATAACTTTCATTTTAACAGAATAAAGTTGGTAAGTTACAATTATTTATAAAAACAAATAACTTAGTTACTAAGTTATTTTCTACATTCTATTTTTTTTTTTAACTAGTTAAGTAAAAAATTATCAAAAAAAGTAACTTTTAACTTAACTTTTAACTTTTTAACTAGTTACTGCCCAACTTTGGGTAATTTGACAATAGTGTAATACTACGATAAGTAGTTAGTAAATACTAAGTCATATGATATATATATATATGTATATAAATATACAGATAGAACTGACTTGGAATAACTTTTGTTTTAATCAATATTTAAAATTTTTTTTTCTTATACATAATTTATAGCCACTTGCGCTACACGTGTAATAAAAAAAAATTATTTTTATTTTTTAATACCAAAAATGAAAAATTTTAAATTTGATTTAAATTTTTTTGAATAAATTCAAAATAGCCAATTTGCGAATCTGATTATAAGAACTATTTGGATGGTAAAAACATTTATCTAAATCAAGTACCTAGTTTATTTTTTAGAATTTTTTTAAATATCAGTATTTTTTTGATTAAATTAATTTGGAACGCTATAACTTTTTTAAAAATATTATTTTTGGAAATTTGCTAACATGAGAATATTTCTAAAACTATTTACTAATCCTATAATTTTATCAATTTTTTTCATAAGTTTAAGTAGCATAATTTTTTTTTTTTTTGGTCAGTTCTTTCTGTTACACACTGTATATATTATATACAATAAGTACTTTGTATGTCATAAAATATAACCAAGTGTCCATGTAGGCGGCATTACGGGAAACGGCCATAGGGAATTCCGGTAATATTAAATAATCAGTACAGAATACAGATATAAAATTATAATTTTTAACTTAAAATATAAACTATAATATTATACCTATATATTATTTTATAATACGCATAAACGGTATACGTAATGGCATTACCCGTATGACATGTACGTATTTACTATTTTCTGTACAATTATATCATAAGTTCATTATTTCAATATTACTGATAAAGAGAATATTTTTCTACTAAATAAAGTATAAAAACTATAAACTGAAATAAAAATAAATAATTGGTAATTGGAACAAAATTTTTTTTCCTCATTGTACTG
>NC_042494.1:56237577-56238540 GCF_005508785.2 Acyrthosiphon pisum
ATAATTTGCAAATTTTCGTGATTTTTCCATATTTTGTCCATTATTATAACCATAACCATTATTATACATTTTTTTAGTCATAATAGGAGAAATAGACTTAAATTGTAACTTACCAGCCTTGGTAAAATACAACACAAACAATTTTAAATAATTCACAAACGCTGATATTTAGGATTACGTTTACGTAAATAATCCCAAATATTGGGGTGTCTTCCTATTTGGCTTAGTAAGGTTCTATGAAACGTTTCCAAATAGTTGTTGGTTTGAATGGCTGGCCTTCAAACGTAGAACGTAAATGAAAATTTATTTTTTGGAATTTAAAATGATTACCTATCCATATTTATTAAATATAAACTACCCAAAAACTTGCTGAACCTATTTGATCGAACCAAAAGCGTTGAATGTTACCAATTAAAAAATTATGAAGGCGTTCCGAAATATGGTCATATACTGGTTTAAATATTCAATTATAGCATGAAACCCATATCACTCATAGTAAAACGACATTCCTGATGTATTTCTGCAGTACGATGAGGCGATGCTAAACCCTAAAAATGAATGATCATTAAAATTTGAAAGTATGAATTAGGTACATACATTTGAGTGCCTTAAACATAATAACTAGAATAAGATAATATTACCATACGCAGAACTCTGTAAGCTTCAGGGTTATTTTGGAATAATAGGAATACACTATTTAAACTCCTTCGGCAGTATCGGATAACGGGCTAGATAAAAAAATAATTATACCTAATTATAATTATTACAGAAAGCATGAGGACTTAACATGACATTACTTGACAGAAGTGGGACCAGCAACCACGAAGTTTACTTTCACGAAAAATACTTTTTACGGCAGTCATTAAAGCTCTTTCATAATCCGTAATAATATTGAGTTGTCCATAGTTTAATGGTAGTACTCTTCTAACTACTCTAAAAATTACTTATCAAAATTAAGTTAGT
>NC_042494.1:56238640-56239566 GCF_005508785.2 Acyrthosiphon pisum
GCTGCTTGTGATAGATAGCGTTTTTTTAATTTATTACAACCTAGCGAACTAAACAGCGGTTCCATCATGTTAGGAACATACTGGTTAGACTTAGATGCATCATAGAATTACTGATAACACTTTATTGATATTGTTTGTAATCGAATATAAATGGTGATACTAGTATGATATGAAGAAATTTAAAATGTGTATTTTATTTTTCATCACATACACGAATAACATAGGTAAACTATACAACAAGACGCCGTTCTGTTGGCTATATAGTAAGTAGTGACGGGTACTATACAAAAATACTGAAAGTAAAATGATAGTGTTTGTGTTACTTCGAATAAACGAATCACTGAATAGCAAATAATAATAATATTATTAATAGCAGGTAATAGCAAAGCTGGGCAAGTTAACCAATTTTTTTAACTAGTTAAAGTTAAGTTATCCTAAAATAAAAAATAACTAAGCTAAGTTAAAGTTAGTTTTATAAAGTTACTGAATTTGAGTTACTAAGTTAAGTTACAAATTGTCATGAAAATAATAACTAAATTAAGTTAAAAGTTAAGTTACTTTTATTTTTTTAAACACCTTTAACTTACTCATAAACGTTTTTTTATCTCATGGGAGGAAAATAACTAGTTTTGGTATAAAGTAAAACAAATTAATAACAAATGCACAGACTTTATTATTTTATAAATACTTGTTATAGCTGTAACTTACATTTAAAATATAAATTACATAATATATATAAATGATTATAAGAAATACTTATTGAATTTTAATAACAATCTTTTTTCAAAATTATGATCTGCTGTAGACCCTCTTCTTTCACTTAACAACTGGCCATCAGCACTAAACAAGCACTCTACTTATAAAGTTGACAACAATTAATTCTTATATATTATTTTCTTTATATACCATTATAATATTAAAAAGAA
>NC_042494.1:56239616-56240386 GCF_005508785.2 Acyrthosiphon pisum
TTAGAAAATATTTTGAGCCACTTATATTCGCATAAAGATGTTCTATTTTTGGTAAGGGATACTCAGTTCCTTCCAATACGGGGTTGATTGTAATTTTGAAATCACCACAAATTCTAACTGTACCGTCGGGCTTAAGAATTGGAACAATTGGAGTGGCCCATTCGCTATAGTTCACAGGAGTTAAAATATTATTATCTATTAAACGATCAATTTCCGACTCTACCTTAGATTTTAGTGCTAAAGGAATTGACCTTGGCTTGAAAAACTTGGGTATTGCCCCCTTTTTAATGTTTAGCGATATTTGGTATTTATTAAAGGTGCCGATTTCATTTTTGAATAAATGCTCGAAATTTTTTAATATATTCTCTATATTTTCGTTTACATTTATAGTGTTATAAATGGGAGAATAGTTTATTATTTTTAAATCATTTCTACCAATTAATGGCGGTCCTCCGTTTTTTATTACGTAAATGCACATTTTAAAAGACTTTTTCAAATATTTAGCATTTACTATTAATTTTCCTATTGGGCTTATATCATTTCCGACGTAATCGCGTAGTGAAATATCGTTTGGTAATAAAGTTAAATTATTAAAACTTGTATCATATAATTGTTTTGACATTACACTATGCACAGCCCCCGTATCTATTTCAAATTTTAAATCTTTATTTTCAATTAATAAATTGATTATGTACGGTTTTACTTTATTTTGAAAGTTATTTTTCAATCATATTAAAAAAAGTGTCAGATAAATTGTACGCGATTGCGTC
>NC_042494.1:56241372-56253151 GCF_005508785.2 Acyrthosiphon pisum
TTACGGGAAACGGCCATAGGGAATTCCGGTAATATTAAATAATCGGTACAGAATACAGATATAAAATTATAATTTTTAACTTAAAATATAAACTATAATATTATACCTATATATTATTTTTGTTGTGTATTGTTAATATGAATAATAACATTAACGTATATTATAGTCTTTTATTATGAAAAGTATAAATCGAACTGACGTACATATAAAATTGTCTACTTGCTAATGACCGATGGACAATCCCCACCGATCGTAATATGATACTTATGATTATTATTGTTAATATAAACGTTTAGTATATAATGTAAATGCTGAATATGCAACAATTTTATAATACGCATGAACGGTATACGTAATGGCATTACCCGTATGACATGTACGTATTTACTATTTTCTGTACAATTATATCATAAGTTCATTATTTCAATATTACTGATAAAGAGAATATTTTTCTACTAAATAAAGTATAAAAACTATAAACTGAAATAAAAATAAATAATTGGTAATTGGAACAAAATTTTTTTTTCCTCATTGTACTGGTTACAGGGTATCGCTAAAATAACGATTTTTAGAAATGTCGATAATTGGTTTTTGGGATATGAATTTATAAACTTTTGTTAATCGGTTACCGGTATCCGCTTTCCAAACTTCAGATAAATTAGATAACCGGTTTAGGGTTCTCAAAATTTACGGTTTTTAACGGTTTTCGTGAAAAACCGGTAAACGGTTTTAAGCCCTGATTATAATATTATTATAATGATTGATCACATAATATTTGCGATGTTTTTGCATACAATTAATTCAACGTACTATTATCATACTACTAAAAGAAAATATATAAATTACTTAGTAAAAATAAATTATAAAATATCCTTAGTAATAGAGGCTTACACATCAACTCTACTCAAAATCGTTTTCCTTATGAAATGGTTTATCAAAGAGCGACTCTTGGTTTTTTCATTGTATTGACATTTAACCATAAAAAATTGTAAATAAAAACAAAACTATTGAAATATTATACACGAGAAATTGTAGCATTTGTATGTAGTTCTGGAACAATAACACTTAGGGTCATCGGTTAAACAAAAAAAAAAAATAAAAATAAAAAATTATGATTAGTGGGTGATGATATTATTTGTGTACTATTATATTATGTAGTCATACTTTATTTTAAAAAGCATAATTGTGTTTATTATTATAAAAATAATGTGTTTACTGCGTTTATCATAAAAATATAAATATATTTATATGATATATTTTGAGGATGTAAAATTACTCTATGTTTATAAATGATAAGTATCTGTGTATAGTCGAATCGTTTTTAATTAATTTTATCATTTCAAACAATTTGGAAGGACAGTGAATACCTAATGCCCTAACAAACTCGATGCTCCCTAGAAATAAGCACTGATGCCTGAGGGGTTCTTTGAAGTAATAATTTGACTGAGTCGTTCTACAAACGCGAACAGCTGAATGATTAAAATAATGTTTCAGACCGGGTATACTTGGTGGGAATTGTTTTTTTTTAATTTCAAAAAAAAAATGTAAGCTACGTTTGTAGCATAGGTACCTACCATTAACGGCCTTTATAAAATTATAATTAAAAAGACCGTTGATTACAAAAATACCTGAGATTCGATTGTGTATTGTTATTTTTGTGAATAGATGGTGTTATTTTTTTAATTACATCAAAACATGATCCTGTAAACATATCACGAAAATTCCGATAAAAATGATTGTGTAGTGTACCTATACCTGTATAACTTAATTATAATGTAAAAATAAAAATGATTGTTTTTGGAAATTTTATGAAAAAAAAAATAGCAGTAGTATAATGATATACATAATAGATACCTTTCATAATTTCCGTTTCAAGGACCCGAATAAAAATGTTAACTGTATATATGTATAGTTTATAAAATAATATTATAAAAATAAGAATACGTTGAAAAATTAAAATGCCAACGTCGAGTCACTTAATCATCTGACATTTTTAAGTAACTTTATAATCTATTAAACAAATCTAAAAATGAAATGGTTTTTTATCCAAAAAAATAATTAAACATCCGATTCTTTATACAATATTTTCATGGAGTTAAATAATATAAAGAACCAAAGTTATGGATTAAGTACAAAAAATATTTCAAACGGATATAGAAATATAACTTGTATGACCTCCAGTAGAGAAATATTATGCGATGTACATTTTGTACAAAATTATTGACACTATACATGGCAAACTACGATTATAATTAAAGTATCTTTATGCATAATTCATGTTTATTTTAGATTCTGAGTATAGAGTAGATGTTATTATTATTTATAGTTTTATAACGAAGTACGTGTTTTTATATTTCATTTCTTTTTGAAGATGAACATATTTTGCAACAAATTATTTAGTAGAACGATATATCATCGGTTTGAAGTTTAACATTTATTATTCACCTTTTAAAAGTGATTTTTAATTTTACCAGGCACTAATATTCAGAAACAATGAATAAATGTTTTATGTAAGCAAATATTAGAAAGATACTGTTTCAAACAAAATCTTAATCATTTTTGTGTGCAACTGGTATCAATTGATCATTGTTTTCTACATTTAAATAACTATATAACTGTACGTCGGATAAAAAGTGACAGTTTGACAGATGATTACATAGTTATATATTTTTTTTTTTTTTTATTGAGCTTAAGCCCGGCAACTTAGGCCATTAGCTATTTTTGTTTTTTGTTTGTAGGTTTTTTGTTGGTAGGGGGAGGAACACGTGTGTGTTTGTTGTGGCAGAATTTTTGATTTGGGCACCCGGGTATCTGCCATGCCCGGGTGGGGGATGGCGTCATTTGTTCTCCGGACACCGTGACTTGCCCGAAGAAAAATGCCGCCCGGTGGCCGAGGATCGAACCAGCGACGGCAGCGCCGCAACCGACGCCTTAGACCGCTCAGCCACCTCGTCCCCCCATAGTTATATTACATAGGTACTAATACATACTTTTATATATTTATTATTTTATAATAATACATAATTTTAAGCTAATATTAATATATGATTTACATTTTATCAATAAGTAATCGTTAAATAAAAAATAAAAAAGAGATTTAACAGTATATAATACAATTTTGCATTTTGGTAGTTCAACTATTTAAAAGGTATATTAAAGAAAAATTAAAATAATTAGGTAAGAATGACGAGTGGCACTGTAAGAACAAAATTAATGTTAAATAGATGATTTAAAAAGTAATTTTGTCTGGTTGTTCTGATATAGATTCATCAGTCATTAATCCTATTTTAATGTAATTACTAATTTTTAAATGTGTAATTTAGATTATGTAGATAGGGTAACTATCATATTTTGTTAAAGATGTGAGTTTGTGTTATACAATGATATAAAAATGTATTGTAAGATATACCTATTATACAGAGTGATCCATTTAAGTGTAACAATCTTTATTTAAAAAAGTTTCAATATTTTTTTTTATAATATATAATTTGATTTAAAAACAGCATTTCTGAGATAAGACATGTTTTACTATTTTTATCATTATCATTTTAAGTTTTTATTTTTTTTGAATGACATACATTTTTATTTCGTACAAAAATTTACAAAAATCAAATTTCGGTCAAGTAGTTGTTAGTTGTTACCTAGTACCTACTATTTAAAGTTTTGATGAGCGGAGTAGAGAAGGGTACCCCACAAAATGTTGTTTACTACTCCGCTAATCCAAACTATAAATACTTATAACTAGGGCTGGGATTTATATGTAATAAAAAACCAAAAATATATACATATATATGTAATTAAAATTGCCAAAATATGTAGAGTAAAATAAAAAATATGTTAGTTTTAAATTAAAATACAATTCTAAATAATTTTTGAATAATACAATTTATTGTTTTTTATGTCTAATTAATTTAATTTAAAAAATATAACAATTTTCTGGTAAAAAATAAAAAAATATGCAATAGTAAAAAAAAATATGTTGTTAAATTGAAATACAATTGATGTTTAATCAATTTAAAGTGAAACAATGACAAATCATACATTGTTTTAAATTTTCAAAATTAAATGTACGGCAATCTGGCCTTAACACTGACTTAGGTATATATAAGTAGGTATATACCTACTAAAGGAACGTTCATCAAGATGTTATCGGTGCATACTTCATGGCTGTTATTTCACTAGATAAAAGATTGAGATCCATCGTGTCTTTATCCGCAATACCACAAAGAATGTTTCCTTTACATTTAATGGTCTTCAGTCCCGAATTTTTGTTTAAAACGACGTTCATTTTGTTCTAGTTTAATAATTCAGGTGTTGGGCCCTCTGATTCATTAATTTTTGAAATTGACAAATCAATAATTTGTATGCTTTCACTAAACAGAATCTTGGTGTTTTCTAATTTTGAAATTGATTCACCCAAAAAAATAAAATTAGACACAATATCTATATGATAGAGCAGACTTTATATTACTAAAATCAAGTTATTAATATTTATTTTAACCTACTTATTTTCTATATACATTATACACTTACAATTTGCCGAGTACCATTATCGAAATATAAATGTAAAATATTACTAAACCACCGAAATAAAATTGTCAACATTTACGAAATATTTAAAAAAAAAAGCGAAAATTGTACAAAGTATGTTAAAATATGTATTTATGACGAAATATGTAAAAATATGTAAGATAAAATATGTCTTATTTTATTGCAAATCACGTGAAACGAATTTATCATTTGCAATAATTAATTTATCATGTTTTACTAAAAATATGTATTAACATACAAATCCCAGCCCTACTTATAACTAATGAACTACTTCTCCAAAATTTGAGTTTTATACATTGAAATACTTCGAATACTATTTTGATTCGGAATAAGAAATAAAATATGTATGTTATTCAAAAAAGTAAATACTGTAAAAATAATAACGATAAAAAATAGTAAAAAAATGTTTCTTCAGACAAGTGTTTTAAAACGATAAAAAACTAGACAAAAACAATATTTTCAAAAAAACTTAAACTTCGAAATAACGAGTGTAGACACTTAAATAGTTAAATAAATCACCAGCTGGTAAACATGGTTTAAAATTATTTTATACGGATTATATAGAAAAAAAATTGTACCTCTTAGTTTATTATTAGGAAATTAATTTAATATTTAAGATTATAATTTACTATGAATTGTAACTTCATTACTTTGTACTAAAATTATTTCTAGTCACTACTAGGTATTTCAGGATTCGTAGCATGACTTTATCAATTTACAGTTTACTCAAAAATAGTTCTTGTATTATGGTGGTTTTTAAAATGTTTTCCTAAAACTGTTAAGCCGTTTGGTCATAATATACAATAGTTTATAACCTGTGATCGATTTCCGATAGTTTAAGGTACTGCAAGGTTTTATACAGTATAATACTGGTATAATATAGTATTACTAAGTATTATAAAAAAAAATAAATACCGTATTTTAACATCTCTATATTTTGCAATCGTATGAGAGGATTCTCACAATGAAAATCAAGTGGATACCTGTGCAGTGGCTGTGTACTATAATATATAACTTTTAATATAATAATAACTTAATTATTGACACAGGAATTGAAGTATCTGTTCATATTTCTCAAATTATTGTTTAAGTATATTCAAATTATTTAGGCATTGATCATGTAAAAAAATATGGCCGAGTGTGATCCTAGAAGATGAATTTTTTTTATAATTTTTTGTTAAAACGATAATGATGACTATATAAACAGTATTTAATATCTCTATTGCCATATTTTTAAAATATTATCTGGATGGTTACCAGAACTAACGGATTAATGGTCGATAATTAAATATCTCTAAGTTTTAAAATATTTGAAGCGAGTGTTATTTATGTACAACGCGTAATTAGCACTATTTGCATATCTGCGTTTGGCAAATGAATAAAGGATTTCCTTTGTACTTTTTTAAAAGAATATAAAATTATTTAATTATTATATAATTTATTTTTTTTACTTTTGTAGAACTAAATTTAAAATTAAAATCAATAAAATATAAAAATCAAGGAAAATGATTATGACAATAATATCATTCTAGGAATAATTAGTGCATACGACTTTATTTTAAATGACTAAGAGTTTGCACGCTCCGTTAAATAAATTTGTGTAGGTACCAAGGACAAGCGCGAAGAATATATTTTACAATATGTCCATATTCAAGCCTCTTGACAAAACATCTTTAACATTTTAGTTTGTCAAGTAATTAAATTTAACTGAATACCTACTAATGAGTTTAAAATAAATCAATGACATTCAAACAAACATACAAATAATTATTTATTTATTCATTTTTCTCGATAATTATTGTACTTGTGTGTGTTTTGATGCTTACAATATTATTATAATAGTCACGGATTGAATATTCCTATAAAATCATAATATATTATATTATTTAAAATTTAAATCCATACAAAACATGTAATAGAAATTAATTTCGTATCTTTTTCGCATATTATATGTATACGTTTGGTATATTATTGATTTAAAAATATGAAGTAAAACTATATATCTATCAAATGCAACCATAGAAGTTAGAATTGTTTGTATGTCTCGGCACTTGTAACATTTTACTCAAATGATTAATCTACGACGTCTATAATACATTGTGTATGAAAGAAATGGGTTTCATGAATTAAATGTTTTAGGTACAAAATTATTTTATCGAGTTAAAGAACATTTGAAGTGCTTACCTATCAGTTTGAATTATAAAATAAAATAATGATTTAATTATTTTCATATATACATATAAGCGTCGACGAATATTATCATATAATGACAAAACCGACCACATGATAATTTAGGTAGGTATATGATAATAAACACAATTATGCCAAATATTTATTTTTTTTTTTATGGCACGACCATTATTGGTAAAGTATAATATGATAATCACAATAATTGCATAATATAAGTTTCGAATGAAAATCAAGCTATTTATTTAAATTACGTTAAAAAGATAAAATGTTACAGCGCGATGGATTGTATAGGCGTCATCGTTAATATACAGTTATTTATACTTACTAAAATTAAACCATAATTTTTCTTTCTCGTTAAAACAAAATATGAAATCTTAATTTTGGTGACAAATATTAATAAACATCAAAAGCGGTAAAAGAAGAGAAAGTATATTTTACATCGAAATTATTTTGTAGATCCCTTATAGTTATAATTTAATATTATATAGTATTAATGTAGGTACCCGTGTATAAAAATTAAAACTTTAAAACCTACCTTTTTGAACATATTTCGATTTCAATTTTTCTTGAATATGGAATATGGATATAGTCATATCAGTGATAAAAAAAAAACACCGATTTAATTATTTAAAATAATTTCTATTTGTTAACAATTACTCGTTTACTATTTATGATGAGTATACCTAGTAATCAAAACTTTCAAATCGTTCGTCATCACTCAGACATCACAGTTTTCAGACGTTTTAGTAGTTAGAGTTATTAACAAGAGTTACAATTCTATCTCCTTTGAAGTCTCAACAAGGTCTAGACTTCTAGAGTATTTCGTGTAAAGTAATAATTATTACACTATTATTAATAATCTTACCTTTATCGGGGTTCATCTAATCTAACCATAAAACATAAGATCACAATTTAATAATATATCGAATATATATATATATTTGTTGATAATATTTTATAAATTTCAGTCAATTTAAAAAATAAAATATTAATTTATGTGTGCAGTGTGATTTAGTTTATCTCGCGTATATTTCAGTTTTAAATTAGTTATTGATGACGCCGACGTGTCTAATAACTAACAAGTATTGAACTTTGATGAGTTTGGTTTCAATGACTAAATAGTAGTTGATATTACGGTCGATTAGCATACAATAGTAATATTCAAAATATATTTCAAATTTAATTTCGTTGTTGATGACGTCGACGTGTATAATAATAAATATTGAACTTTGATGAGTTTGGTTTCAATGACTTAATAATAATTATTAATACGATCGATTAGCATAAAACAGTAATATCCTAAATATAATTCAGTAGTAACTTGTGAGTAGTCATCAGTAAGCCTTTAGGGACTTAATGATTTAAATATATACCTATGTATTTATATACCTTGAAAATAACTAAATATGCTTAAAAGAATATGTATTATTTTGAACCCAAATTAATTAAATCTTCCTACTAGAAGGTATATTGTCCGGATTTTTTTAATCTATAACAAATATTAAATTTGTATATTTTAAATGTGGGGAATTATTTTTTTTATAATTATTTAATTTAAAAAAAATTTAAATACTATTAGGTATTCTAAATCTATTTTATAGACCAACACTTAAAAAGTGTCACAATAGAAAATATTTGTGTAAAAAATGCACTCATATCTGAAAAGTAGCCAAATACACACTTATGTGAGTATAAAAAGGTCAAATACGCAAAATAAAGTTTAAAATATGAATTTTTATGTGATGAAAAACATTTATGATGTATTGTTAATATACAATATAATATATTAAATAACTTACCTATATTCCCAAATAATACATAAAGATATGTTACTTTCTATAGAAGTCCCTAGTCATAGTCCCTTTATATGAATTGACAACTATCTATTATGCTACAGCCTGCAAAATACAACTGTGTTAAAAGAATAATATATTTTACATTATTATATTATTGTTTTACTTTTAATATAGCTTTCAATTTCGCAGGTTACAGGAACATAAATTAAATTATTAAAATACGTATTTTACGGAATTATATTACAACCAATACATTTTATATTATACGATATACCCAATAGGTACCAATACCCTTTACCAAGATATTATCATACCTATTGTCTCTTGAATTTTTAGTTGAGGTATGTATATTATTATAAATCATAATAACAAATCATACTTTTTTTTTTTTTTAATTGATCGTAAAGCCCGGCAACTATGGCCATTAGCTGTTTTTTGTTTTTGTAGGGAAGTGGTAAAACACGTGTGGTTTGGCAGATTTTTTATTGGGCACCCATAGGTATCTTCCATGCCCGAGTAGGGGTTCTCTCCGGCTACCGTGACTTGCCCGAAGAAAAATGCCGCCCCCGGCCGAAGCTTTGAACCGGCGTCGGTGTGCGTCGCAACCGACGCCTTAGTCCGCTCGACCACTCCATCCCCCGATAAATCATACTTTATTCGACATATTGTGTTCGGTAATTTTTTGTGTATTTTAACTGTAGCCTGTAATAGGTTTTGCACTATACGTACACGGTATACACATGTAACATGCTCATATAATATAAGTTATAACATTAAATACTTTTTGCCGTGTCAATGTAAAAACAGTTTTAAATGTAATACCAAGGACGAAAGCATTTTTTTAAAATCGATGTATTCTACAATATTTTAAAATAATATTTTTTTTTTTTTAAACGATATCAGTCATCGGCCCATTTCTGCGAATGCATTTGTCAAGTCGATTTTTGAAAATGTTCAATGCCTGGTGCAAGGTATCAGGTGGAATATTATTGATTTTTTCGGCGAACCCCAAGTCGAGATCGGAAATGGTTGTGGGGCGAGTGTGGCACACGACATTTTTCAGATGTCACCATAAAAAAAATCACAGACGGATTGGTGTGGGGATAGGGGTGGCCAATCAATGTCAGCATTTCTGGTTATAGCGCGGTTACTGCGAACATCCGTCTGACTGCTGCCATCGACACTCAGTCAGTGTGCGAGGTGACCCCGTCCTGTTGAAACCCGGTATTTTCAACGTCAATACTCTGGAAAAATTGAAGTTTTCTACCCGAAAACGTTTCAAGCATCGTGACATAATGTCGTCGGGAAGTCGCTGTGATAGCAGTACCAAATTCGAACCAATTCAAACTTATAGAGATTAAAACCCGTTCATCATATGATGACAGTGGTACAGTGCAGCGAACGATGTTTAGGATTTTATTGTGTTCAAAAACGAAAATTTCGTCTTTTAACAACATATTTTTTTAGGTTAAAATGGACTTTGTCCGAAAGCCAAAGATTCCAGATGAATTCTGCGTCCTCGTTAATTTTAACCACTTGTCGATTACAGAATTAGAACAATTCCACTCGTTATAGGTTTAAATTCTTGAACGATGACTAAATTATTTCTGCACCCCACTTCAAGAAAATAGGTACACTTCAAACTTCTTACCATCCAATAGTTTGACCAATATCAGATCCTATTTTTTATAACTACCCTGTATATACGTAAGAATATGTGTACACCAAAAGTATTGAATTTATGTACACATTTTCAAATTTATATAAAAACTAGCTGAATAACCTGTCGTTGTCCGCGAAAAAATTGTGATTAATAAACTCCTTTTGGGTGTAATTCGCTCTGCATAGGTATGGAAGCAAAATCATATTATATTTTAATTTTTAGCCATCCCGCGTGGCGTTGCCCATGAGTTATGCGAACAGTATATTATCAGGCTGTGAATTTAATGCACTAAAAACCTTAAAAAATGCATTAAAAATGTGAAAAAATATGCAATAAAATATGCACTGAAAATTCAAAATATGCATTTAAAATGCAAAAAAAAAGTAATATAAAATGCCAAAAATTATAGTAGAAAATTCATTTAAAATGGTTTTCAATTTAATTTTTACATTTATATTAATATTAGGTACAGGTAATTAAACATAAAAGTACAAAAAAGTGTTTATTTATTAAAAAAAAATAATAAAAATGTTGATTGAATTTGAATTTACATTTAAATTAAATTAATGCTATTCACCTGAAACATTTTTAAAATTTTTTTTTTTGTATTTATTTTCTTAAAATAATAAAACAAACTTAAAGATATTTATTTCTATAGCATCTTCCCGGTTATCTAGTTGTCTAGCAATTGCCTTATTTTATCGAATCGTTATCTTTACCTAACCCAGTATATAGCTTGTGACTTGTGTAAAATATTAATTAATAAAATATAAATTTGACATAATATATACAGCCTGTGTAAAATAAAAATAAATGTTTTCAAACAAGTCAATTGACGGAATTTGATTAAAAATACTAGAAAATGAACTAAAAAAGCAAAATATGACCTTCAGACAAAAAAGATAGGTTGCAGGTTGCTGGAAACCCGCGGGCCGCCGTATATACGTAATTGCAACGTAACAGGCCATTATTTAAAATAATTGATAACTCCTTTGTTTATTAAGTTAGAGAATCGATCAAATGCCATAAACCTTCTCCGCAATGAGCTCTTCAATTAAAAAAAAAAAATCATAGCGATCGGTTCATTAGTTTCCGAGAACATATCACTCAAAGGTTTTCATTTTCACATTTATATATATAGATAGATATAGAAAGATAGATTTCCAAAATATTATACATAATTTTTGAACGTATTTAAATTATTGATAATTAATATGCAGCTCGGATTGAACTGAAATAATTACTTGAATATTTATGTTAATTTTTTTTTTAACATTTTGACGCGAATAGTCTTGATAACATTACCAAGCTCGTTTAACATTAAAGTAGGGATCCCAGATTTATTTATTTTAAATACGGGACATTTTAAATCATACCTATTTAGCAGGAATACGTTGGCGTATTTACGGGGGGGGGGGGGGGCTAAATATGTCACGGGGTATATACTATATAATTGAAAGGTACATTTAGAAACTATAAATTACATATTCGATACTTGAAACATATATAAATTATAATGAAGATTAAACCCAAATAATTAGGTGACTTTCCTATGATATATTTATAACAAAAATATTAA
>NC_042494.1:56253473-56270171 GCF_005508785.2 Acyrthosiphon pisum
GAAAATACCCGTTCAACACTTGCATTTGTTCATGGGATGCACATAAAGAATTCCACTATTTTTTTTTAAGTTTGAAAAGACTACATTTTCACCAACTGATTCTATTTTGAAAATATTCACCCAGATGGATTCTAATTTCTTATTTGTTGGTGGAGTGTAGTTCATTAAATTGTTCTTCAATAAAGTCATCTCATCAAACAATTTTGCTTCATCCAAATTGAGGTCAGGACGGCCAGGTACAATAGACTTTATTAAGGTAATACTTTTTATCATATTATCCCAATTAAAGTGTTCTTGAATATTTTTCAATGTTATGCAAGATATACCGTCAAACTGGTTTAGAGTAGGTCTCACCCATTGATCAATATATTTTTAACATGTTGAATAAAATATATTTTTGTAGTTCCTGAATTGTATTTCAGTAATTAATCCCTCATCTGTTAAGTTATCAAGAAGAGTTTTTTCTTTCGATGTGATAAAATTACCTTCTTGTCTTCCAATTAAACATTCTTTTAAGTAGTCTACTTGTATTTTAGCTTCAACCACAGATATATCATTACCTTCAATTAACCGAATCACTGATGAAAATAACTCACATTGGGCATGCCCAATGCATTTAAAAACATTGCCAATAATAACGAGATTGGATTTTCAAAAAATGTTTTGAGGACCTAAAATAGTTTTGTAATCACTATTGACAAAATCACAAAACTGTTTAAGTGTATTAACACGAACCGAATAAATATAAGTGTTGAAATATTTTGGATGTGATCATTTGTAGATCAATATTGGTAATGTATCGGATGCACTTTGAATGGCGTTGTTTAATATGTGCGCTGAACATCCGATTCCAATAATATTATTTTCAACATAACCATTTAAATGAGTGAAAAGATTATTTTTTCCTCGTCTAAGTACACCTCCAAAATTTGTATTGGTATTGTCTGCTGATAATGCAATTATTTTTTTTTCAATTTTCCATGTCTTTAACAATTCCCAAACATAGTTTGTTAATATTGTACAGCCGTTTCCCCCGGATAGATCAGTAAATTCTATTATAACAGTTTTTATACCTGTTTAGTGTAGCCAGTGTAACCACAAAACCAAAAAAAAAAATTGTTGTCATAATCAGATAATTATCATTTGATTTAGATATTATCATATTTTATCAATAATTAAAAATTTAAAATGCTAAATGATAAGAAAAAATCTAATTTTTGGAATAATTTTAAAATAAGGTACATACGGGATGGGTTGTCCAAAATACGGGACAAAAGTGTTATTTTTGAACTTTTGCCGGGACACCGGGACGCTTCATTCAATTACGGGACAATCCCGTTAAATACGGGACGTATGGGATCCCTACATTAAAGTACTAACATACTTACATAATAGTATAATTACACCTGAGCATATAAATTTTCCAAAAATTGCTGAGTACAAAAATTCGAAAATTCTCCTTTCTTCGTGTTTGTCGAATCAGCTGAGTATGATTAATGGGATAGTCCACGTCATTTAATATCTCTCCTTTATTTTCACAGAATTTATAATATATATATATATACCTATAAATATTTTATGCTTGATGCCTATTGAAAATTATTTTAAAACGTTAACTATGTTTTAACGCCCTTATCCCTTCGTCCCTTTCTGGCTCGTTCCCTTTTCCCAACCTGTACCTGACTCATTAAACACTCTACACTGTCTACCGGGTGATTTATGTATATCCCGGATTTTTATGTTTGTCCAAAATGTATTACAATATAATGACTATAAAAAAAATAAATAAAAGATATAATCATTCTTTAGTACTGTTTTTCAGGTAACTTGATTTGTTACCCACTAGATAGATGAAGATTGGATAAAAAAAAAATTATTTAAAGTGAATCTGTTTTTTAAATACTCAAAACATGGGATTCAGCATTAAACTTGTGACTATAAAATAAATATAATATAATGGATCATATCTCATAATAATGTTATAAATAAAGTCCATAAATACAAATCTGTCAACACTCATAGTCAGACATGAATGTTGAACGTTTAAAGTCTTTCCAATTAATTTAAGTTGATAATAGACTGGTAGCAATTTACAATGTTTCGTTTCTAAATAATTAATAAAAACGGTTGAAGTGATTTATAGGATTTCACATTTTTCTATTATTATCTTTATTCAAAACTTCATGGAAATGAATTCAATATTTTATGTATATAGAGAGCTATCGCTGCTTTTATAACTCGACACTTTAATCGTCCGCAAAATGACTACCGAACCATATTTAAACGATAAATCATTAGTGAAACAATTAATAACAAGTTGAATGGAATAAATATGGAATAACCGAGGAAATGAAATTGGATATCGTTAAAGTCGTTATACTGTGCGAATTCGTACGCAGAGACAGAGAACTGCGAGAAAGCAATATTGGTCATATATTATTATTCCGATCGAGATGATGGTATACCCGTGTGGACCAACAGTTGTTACTCGATATTGTCTAAGGCATCTGCGATTGATTTTTACAATGGAATGTCCACCAACCATTAGCGCTCCGAAGAAATGTCCACCCAAAAGTTTTCAGCGCGAGTTTGAAAGTTTTTTTTTGAAACAAGAGCTTTGTGATAGTATAAACATTAATTTGAATACACATAATATTTTAGTTATACCACCATATTATAATTTACATCTTCATGACGCCTTAAAAGCGAAATATGATTTTTTTATTCGTCGCCATTGTACCTATATGACATTGTATGGTGATTTAACAATGTTCTTAAATGATTTTCTCGAGATCAAATTTATCTACGAAATAGTACCGTTATACTTAACAGTTCTCTCTCAAGAATTTTTAAGAGCTTAATAAATAATATTTTTTGGGATTTTATTGAACATTATATTATATTATAAAATTCTTAACGTGTTTGGAAAGACTAGGTAGATATAAATACTAATATACCATAATATTATACTTTGCTTTATAATTGTTGTTGATTTATTTATAAGCTACCTATATTACTTAATTAAAAAATATTTAACTTCAAAATGAACCTAACATGGCCCCAATACATAATTTAATGTTATATATTTTCATATTTTCTGATTTTATTTACATTCGTAAAAAAAAATAGTCATTGTAAATTGAAAAGGTATTGAAAAATGTAAATAAACCAACTACCTACCTAGTAACTGTTCAGTTGATAATAATTCATTGCAATAGCAAACTTTGAATTTTCAATTAAATATACCTCTATTTAATATACCTTTTTTTAAATTATTGTATTATTTACACAAATATAAACAGGGTTAAAAGTTTTTGTTTTAACAAATTAAAATTGTTTACAAATTGTTAAAGTACATATTGAGAATGAAATTAAATATTTGATTTGAAAGTAATTAATC
This sequence comes from Acyrthosiphon pisum, assembly GCF_005508785.2. Classification (NCBI taxonomy): domain Eukaryota; kingdom Metazoa; phylum Arthropoda; class Insecta; order Hemiptera; family Aphididae; genus Acyrthosiphon; species Acyrthosiphon pisum. Next base: position 56,256,874 of record NC_042494.1, read on the forward strand.
AAAATCTGTAATAAACGAATCTATCATGGGCTACGAATGAAGTGGTTCACATTGGTGTACAAGACTTTTAATATAGCTTATTGTTTTAATAGTAAAACATTGTCTGAATTAACAAAACAATACTTTTAACTAGTTTATTTTTAAACAAAAATAAATTAATGCAACGATATAGAGAAGTCGAAACTTTTTCAAATAACTATAGCAAAACGCTATAGTACAATTTTCAACAAATAATTATGTATAATTAAATATCTTTATGGTTTTTGAAATGTATAACACTCTTAACAACGTTATTTTTTCAATTAAAATACCTCATGATTAATAATTTCTGTTCGACGGGCGACGGAGAAAAATGTTTTGTGATGTCTGAGATAAAAAAAAAAAATAAAGAAAGAAAAAAAGAAATGGGTTTTCTATCTGCGGCTAAAGCTAAACCCGAAAATTTCGCTGTCTACGTGACCTGGATAAGATGTTGCATTGTGCTGGCTTGCGTATTATTGTAGTACATGTATTATGTATATACGTAAATATATATATTTTTTTCGTATTTTATATTATATATATATATATATATATAAATATAAATTTGGTTCTCCTTCCTTCGGAGAAAGAACGGCAGGAGACATGAAATAATCAGACTCTGGAAAAGTTCCATAAATCAACGCCAACTGGGCCCCGGTAGTTGTCATCAATTACTCAACATAGAGGAAACAGCACTGTAACACTTTTTTATCATTAACAGTAAAGCGAAAAAATACGCGTAGCTGAAATACACACAAATATATATATATATATATATATACTATATATAACAGAATATCGATGGACGATTACCCGTCGCTGCGCTCTCTTGTTGCTTCTTTTAGAGTCGATAATTACTATAATATGGGAACGAAATAATATAGAAAATTAAAATAATAACAATAATATTTTCCACGTTTAATCTACTTAAATTCATATTTACACGTCAGGTCTATAATTATAATTAATAATAATGTAGTCATACAAAATGTCAGTTACAATAATACATCATAAAATTATAATTAAAATAATGTAGTTTAGTAGTAATCAAATACATTCAAACAGAAGTATGTATTGGACTTAGCAGCGTAGCATTCGATATACGATTTTTTATTAATATGATTTAAAATTATGAACAACGTAAATATTATTATTCACAATTACAGAAAATGACACTAAAGGTATATCAGTTTAATATTACATTTTTTTTTTTTACAACGTTTCACAACAACCTATATGATTACACAGCAACATAAATCAATACAAGATACAAATACAATTATTATATTGTTGACATTTTATAAAATGATATTCAATCAATAGGACGTATGTATTAAACATATTATAACGTACATTTAAATTATTATTATCATTTATAGCAATAGCAATATTGCGTTTTATTAGTGTTATAGTTAATGAATTAATGACTAATTTTTAAATAATACATTTTTGCTACGCTGCGCCATTTCGGCTTTGGTCTCAAACTTTAAAAACATAAAAAAAAAAAAATTATAATACAAGTTTAAATTTAGACTTATAAACAGTTTATTCTTCAGACTTATTTCACCACCTTTCTACGTGGTTTAAACTTTCCAGGCTCTTAATTTCGATACTTTGGTAATCCACGTCCGCTGTATTTTGCCTCCAATGTAAACTCTTTAGTGCATCACCCCTCATTCCAACCCAGACAGTGCCACACGCTAAAAGTATTAACAACAATACAATACACACAAAAACTATCATACCTGGATGAGTCGTTTTTGCTGCAACGTGCACATTCTTCGGATCGTCTTTCGCTCTTAGCCGTGCAAATACTGCTGTCTGTTCTGTTGTAGTCGTAGTGACTCGATATGTCGGAGTCGTAGTAATCGTGGCACAGTAATCTGCATCAAACACCTGTTGAACACTGCCATTATCTCGTCTACATTGCACACCCTCCACACTGGACTTGAGTTTTTGCGGCCGGTAGTTCCTGAGTCTCAGTTCAGTTTTACTCAACTTGGAATGTTGATCGTCGGGTGCGTGGATCTCACACAGCCAGTCTCTGAGCCACGATTCGACGCACTTGAGTTCGTTCAATATCAATGTTTTCATTTTGGGCATATGATAAGATAAACGGTTGGGAAGTGAAATCACATCGCATTCCGTTAAGTCTAAATATTCAAGTTGAAACAAAGATGACAGTACAGCACTGTCGTTTAACAGGATTGCAGCAAGGTGTTTGCTGTACGCCAGTTGGATTCGGTTCAAGTAACGTGTATCAGTAAATGGGAACGTTGGTGTTTCTGGTGCCGTTAACCCCTCCAGCTTCAAGACTTTTAATCTTACTGGACCTGTTAACATTTCTCTAGTAATCATTTTAATTGGATTTTCGGATAAATCTAAAACATCAAGAAATAATAACGACGCAAATGTAAGTTCCTGTATGTGCCTGATATTATTTTTCCGAACATTTAATTGTTTCAGTCGTTTACAACCCTCAAAGTCTTCGACACTCAAGTTCTGTATTCTATTACCTTCTAGATTCAATTTTTCTAAACTTCCTGGGAGACTTTTGGGTACCGTTTCCAATAAGTTATTACTCAAGTCCAGTACGATCAGTAAATCGAGCCGACCGAATGCGTCGTCTTCGACCATGGTAATGCGATTAGCACTAATGTTAAGCAAATGGAGAAGGGGAAAACCATCTAGGTCACCGCTATTCACTGCTTTTATCGCATTACCGCTCAATATGAGTGAGCCTAACAGCGGAGCTGGCGTGACTGGAACTTCTGTAAGATTAGTATGCGAAGCATCCAATGCTTGAAGTCTTGGACCGGAACCCAAAACAACAGGTGCTAATTCTGCATTTTTGGCAATGTTCAATTCAACTAGATTCTCAAAGGGCTGAAATACTGTAGTATGATCGAGATCATAGTTTTCGGAAACGTCGAGATATCGTAATGTAGTACTTGGTAACGTTTTTTCTGATATCCTCGTTAACGCGTTACCTCGTAAGTCTAACCATTGCAGATCCGGCATTCCAACAAACGTATTATTTTCAATCCACAAGATAAAATTATTTCCAAGATCCAAAACTTCCAGAGAAGACGCATTTACCATGTCGGTTTTATTCAACGACTTAATGTAATTCCAACTCAACGTTAGATTTCTAATGTCTGAACACATTGAGAAATTGTGTACCTTATTGAACGATAGTATCATGGAATCAACTCTTACCATATTACTAATGGCAACGTGGCAAGGATTTAGGATGTTATTTCTGGACAAGTCAACTGTTGGTACCGTCATGTTTTTATCACTAGCGATATAAATCCCGTTCAAATTATTTTGCGATATATCCAGTTTGGTCATACCGTTAGTGTGAGTTAAGTCGACTTTGTACGGTATGGCGTCACAGTAAACATCGCGTGAGCCGTTTGTAGGTAACTCCAAAACGCATTCTTTTTGGACTTCTGCAACGACGACTGACAGCAAAGAAACTACGATAGCGTTTATAATCACTACCATTGTTCGTCCGCACTCACGACTTCACAGCCGCCATGCTAAGTATTTTAATTTTCTTTGATATTCCTATACCGCAGAATCAACCTTTGATCGAATTTTTCTCATTCTATACACCTGTAAATATAAAATAAATACTTTTAATTAATGAAAAACGCCGTTTTATAAATATTACATGTATATAAATTACAATAACTGTCATGTACGATATCGAATTTAATAAATAAATATATGCATTATACATATATTATATTAATATACGTTTATTACGTTAGCTGTGTATTTATTATGCCAAACATATTATAATATACAATAAGTATGATTATGACAGATTTCTGTTTTTATTTTTCAAAATAATTTTTCCCCTTCAATATCCTCTAACGTAATTTTCGCTCTCAGTATGGGGTTGGTCTGATTTGACCCTTTTGTTTTCGGCGGTTATATTACCAGCTCATATAGTATATAAAATTTATACAAAATATATATATACATACTTGTATTTATTATGGCTATAACAATGGTCAAAATAATAAACCCACATCACAACATGAATTTCATTTAATTTTTATTTAAACGAAATCCTACGTAAGCTCGGGCGAAATCATTGAAACCTAGCGGTTTCTTCTATTGTTCTGTGTCCACGTCATCATCATCATAATAATAAAGAGTTCCATATATCGCAACAAAACATACAGTGAACCTAACTTTTATACCGGATGTATAACAATGCGTAATTATTCATTTTTATCACTGGGCTTCACATTATACTTTAGCAACCCTTAGAAACTATATAGTTGGTAATTTTGGTTAAGGGTAAGATTGTCAGCTTTTAATTTTAGAAAGTATACAATTATCCTTATAATATTATATATACAATGCGGAGGTGTACGTCAGCGGGAGTGGCAATACTTTATGCATGCATTTTTTATTAACTTTAAGCTTCAGCCAACCCTAATTTTATCGTTATAATAATATTTTGGTAAATATTTAAACCACGTTCGTTAAATATTATTAATAATAATTACAAAATAGAGTTAAAATATTATAGTGCAGTTTTAATAATAAATATACAGGTGCTATATTTAATTTGAATTAAAACATTTAACAAAACCCAACTAAGATAATATTACTATCGTGGTTACATTTTTTTTTGTAAGCTCGTACTATCTGCAAAGGATCGATCATGTGTTGTAGGTGTGTTATAATATTATAGCTACGTTTTTAAACCACGGCATTTTCTGTTCTTTTAAAAACTGTCTACGCTTAATTTAGTCTCGATTACGATCGCATTACGTTAATTGAATTATAATGTTATCGTCGTGTATACAGTATGTGTCACGGCGTTTAGACGCAGGTTCCAAACACCCACCACCCCCCCCCTCCTATTACTCGAAGTCAGCGTATTAATATTCACGACATAATATTATTATATTATCACGGCGACCATGATGTGGCAAGGAACAGCGGCGTCGGGTTGCACGAATGACGGATTGCCGGGGCAACTTTTCTTTTGCGTTTGAAAAGTTTTTGCATAACCGTCGCTCGAGGGGTGCCTAAGGTGACTGATGCGCGTGTTTTGGTGAAAATGTAAATATTCAAAGTTTCGGTTGGCTTTAAGTTACCGAAATACTTAAGTCCCGTCTTCCTGTCAACCCGGCCTTCTGAAAACGCATAGGTACATACACTACACATACTCGGTATGTAAACTCGCACATAATCTAGTAATTTATGAATGGAGAAAGACTGAAAATGGCATGTCACACGGCCCACGTACGCGTGTCGACGAATACGTATAATAGAGCTAATTAAAACGATGAATGATCGTTAACACGGTGCACATCATAATATTGTACAGGTACCTGCACATAATATGCATTTTGATTGGTTAACTTACGACGTATAATATAATATAATATATATTTTTATCGGAAACAAGCATAAAAATATTATTGAGTAGAAATCAACCGTTTATAAAATTAATTCACCCAATAAAAATTAATCAGACTATTATATTCTTATGTATTTCGTATAATATGTGCATTGTGCATTAAGTATAAAATTATTATAATACGCGCAATGCATATATGTACAATGTACTGCTCCTTCATAAACAGAACATTGAAAAACGTGTACGTAATTTCATAATAAATTCAGTCTATTGTGGGTACCTGTACATTAAATAATGCATTCAACACATGAATACATACTTACTCGTTTAACACTTAAATAATTTCCTTTCTTTTGTGCATATATAGTAAAATCTCGTTAAATCTGACTCGCGCTAAGTACCTAAACGTAACGTTTCACTGTAGTTGGGGGCCAACGACAATTTTGATGAAATGGCTATATTTCAAAAGAACACTATATTAAACTGCAACAATAATGTAATGACCAATGTATTTTATTTTATTTAAAAATTTATTGCATAATATTTTAATGTTTTTTAGTTTACAGACATCATTATTTTGAATTTGACAAACAAAAATTCAGCGACGTAAAATATTAGCCTGAAAGTTTTCTTGTTTATTATACCTACGCACTATATACGTAGTACAAACCTATAATAATAACAACCAATCAATCAATCTTACTACCACAAGTCATAATGAAATAAATACGTCAGTCTTATTATTGTCTGTCACTGGGTGTTATTTTAATTTTTATAACCATAATTTTCATTTGTATAGCTTACGTTTGATAAATGAAGTATATTTATTGATCGCTGCAGGGTTGTATGACAGCGTAAACACAAACCCTGTTCACAACAATACACGGCCCATTGTTTTTACAGTAGGTGCGGTAAATTAATATTTTTTAAAAATGTAATTGTATTAAAAATATAAACGTCGATATTTTAACGCTGGAACTTGAAAAGGACCGTTCATAAAACTGTTTATTTTTAGTGAGTTGAACGACACTCAATTGAGTTTTATAGTATTATTATCTACATCTTTTTAATTCTTTTCAGTCTTTTTACCCTCTTCAGCGATACTTAAGTCCATATAATATATGGCATAGATGTATATGCATATAAAAATGCGATTAAACCAGAATTCAATTTCGCGCCCGTCGGATGCAGACACGCTTCCAATACATTTTTATCCCATCGGTAACGCCACGCGAGTATATTATATTCCCGTGCGTCAAGCTTAGTTTATAAGCCCTCGGATCGAGAGAGTTAGTACAAGAGAATGGGATGAAAATCAAGTAGGGGGAAATAAAGAACAATTTCCCACCTAGAATTGAGAAATGAATTTCGTATGCAAACTGGGTAAAGGCGAATAGGAAGCGCGACTTGGTTCCGGAATCGGGAAGGCTCTTGTTTGGAAGAGACACGGCGGGGGGAGAACGCATCTAGACCAAGACAAATAAAAAGGAGAGAAAAAGTCGTGTCCCTCTCATGGGAATGCAAAGCTTTGTTGTGCAAAGGAGAAAAAATATACAAGGCGAAGGTATTACAAATCTGGTTATAAAGTTGGCCGAGCACGAAAATAATCCAATCAAGCATAAGTCTGATTTTACGAGCGGACTGTACATAATAATACATCATTCAAAAACAACAAAAACCGTTTTAATAACATTTATTATTTTATACGATATAGTAACTCTAAATTAATTTCTCGATATAAATTTGAAATTATTTTTTATTTTTCATTCTCGATGACAAAAATAACTTTACTTCGCCGAGTAATATTCTTATTGAATCACTTTCAAACGATCACATTTTATTTCACGCTTTCCGTAAAGATATTATTATATATACGTTTTCGTCGTAGTATATATTATATTATGTGATATATATACGTATATTACGATGAAAATATTTATGACGTACGATATGCGTGTATTCATAATATACATATTTACTTACGCATTATTACCATACGGTATTATGTTATTATATTTTGTAAGAAGCTGTGATAGAGAGAGAGATACTATTATAATATTATGGTTTCGGGAGCAAAATAACGTCGGCCGATGCTAATTTTTAGTCGCGATTTATTACCGCAAGGAAGTTTTGTCTTAATTGGTTTTTACTGCTCCACAAAATGTTCACTCGACCAAAAAGTTACACCACTCGTTCAGCGACCATGGTCCCTCAGTAATTATTCAAACGATGAAAATATGAATAACTTTATTATCAAAATTCACTCACGCTAAAAGTTTTCCACAGTTATTTCAACAATGTTTCCCGATGTTTTCGGCAAACAGTTATGTATACACGGTGTACAGTCGGTGTTAGTGGCCGTTTTTAGGTGGCTCACAAATGTACGATGTCCGAGTAAAAACATACCAAGCAAATACCTAATAAAACACGCGATTTATTATATTTTAATTTTATATATTCAAAATACTCGAATTGGGCTGTAGTAGGGGTTGATAATTAAAATTCCGGTTAGATAATCTTAGGCTTCTAGATTTGGTTTCAAAACCATTCACCATTTGCTACAATTGATGATTTGGGTCGAAGGAGGCCACATTACCACATTCATTGTGCCACTATTCGCGTCTCTGTCGTTTATTTATAGCGGCCAAAGATACTTTGGATTAACATTGGAAAGATCTAACAGCCGTTGTACCATTGCCTCTAGATATTTACGGTCGTCGTGCACTATCAAGCGTTTCAATGTTATATAACAAAATGTAAAATATATCTAATATCTATTAAAAACCTCAAAGTCGATTCGTTTCCAAGACGACTTTCGAATTGTTGTGTCTTCTGAAGTTAATTATTTACAACTACCTGCGGATATTGAATTAAATGTATAAAAAACAAAATTAAGTATAGTGCTAGCACACCTATAGTAGATTTAATTCATTGAATAATATTCATAAAATAATTGTATTTTATTATTAAGTACCTATGTCATGATAGAAGTGTATTAATAATTAATATATCATATTATAAGTTATAAATTATTAAAAGTTATACATTTAGTACTAAAAATAAATCGTTAACTTATTAAATATTTATCTGAAATATTTTGTATTGCCCATTAACAACTTAAACTTAAATTAAATAAACTTAAATTTTTAATAACTGTTGTTTATTTATATAATTCTGTATTATTATTGTATATTGTGTTGTAAGTATACATTTATTTGTCCTACACATCAATAATTTATTTAAAATCAATTATTCTCAATATAAGAAATAATTTATAATAAATTGGTATGTAAAAATAAAACTACTGTTCAATAACAATTTTAGTGATACCTATAAACTATAAAAATCATTTTCTGTGTAACATTTTTTTACAGAAACTAGAGTAACTAAACTAATAAACTGCTCCAATATGTAGTTACTTTTATTAAGTAAATGATAAATACAATTTTTAAATTTTATTCAATAATTTAAATTTTTTTAAAATTTTTTTTATATTTATTTTTATACTATTTGTAACAAAATGTTAAATATGGATGATTCATATTATATACAATATAATATAATATACACCATAATAATATTATTAATTATTTTTACTATTATGGGTACGTTTTGAATATAAATTATATAGTGAATTAATCATTTAATAGTACCTATTAAATTTACTTATGACTAGATCAGTTATATAGTTAAACAATTTTCACGATGAAAAAAAATTATTCATTGATTAGTATTAAATCACATATTAATTTAGTATTATTAAATTAATTCTTTTATTATACTAAAATATGATTTAAAAAAAACGTTGAAAATTATTAAAACATATTAACAAAATAACAATTTTATGTTTAACGTACAATATTTATGTACGTACATGGTGCCAAGTATATATTCGGTATCATGATATTATGATTATGTATTATTATGTCTAAAATGTATTCAACATTTAAATTCAACTTGTTCAACTACGTACGTTATCCAGATCGTAAAATGTATAACCAATGATACCAGTGAATAGCTATACTATTGTATTATTATTATATATGTGTTTACTAAAGTTCTCCTACTTTGAGTTATATACTATATATACATGAGTATATTACTATCGTAAGTGGTAGAAATAACTTCAAGAGGTTTTTCGAAAATAGTAAGCAATAATTACCATTAATATTATGATAAGCGATTATATTTTTTTTATGTATCAGACACCATCATACAAACAATGGCGGATCCAGGGTTTAATTTTAGGGGGGCTCCTAAAAAAATTATTTCTAAGCCATAAATTCAATATACCATAATATTATAATGTTCTAGTTGACGTTCCTAAAAATATAAAAGAAATGGTTATTAATTTTACCAAGGTTGGATTTGGAGTCGTTTATGTTAATTAGATACTTATAATAATTATAATCTGTTGAAGAGGTCTGGGAGGGCGTAGGCCCCTGCCCCCCCTAGATCCGCAAATGCATACAATATCACTTGTTTTTATTTTATTACCGGGAAAATTTTACGCTTAGACACGTAAGATTGACTCTCCTGCATCTTTAACTATAAATAGTATTATGACTAAGTAATAAATACATAAAACAACCTATGACTATAGGTATACAACACATCACACATAGGTAGGTGCATTGCGTTTAAAACAGTACCGGATTTTAAGACGTCGAATTCTTATGTGGATTCGTGACACGATCGCGTACCGCGTCGGCAGAACTATTCTATTATTATTATGATAAAGTTCTCACCTTTTCGCGTGTGTGACATCAATAATAACGGAGCGCCGAAAAGTGTCCGATGACCGTTGACGCTTTTCTCGAGGCGGCATGCTCCGCTCGTGACCCTATTTATCTCGGCGTCCACCGCGGTCGGTCGTCTGCTGCGACAAACGTCGGCGGGCAAGGAGGAAAACGCGTCGACTGTGCTCGGGGGTAGTTCGCACGAGAACGTGGTCCGGAGTCGACTGATCCGACGTAATGTCCTACGGGCACAGAGTTCGTCCCCGGCACGGCATACCGTGGTATAATATGTATGTGTGTGTGAACGCGGTCCCGTCGGCTGCCACTGGGCGCGCAGCGTAACCGTTCGTCGGTTTACCCTGCAGGCTGCAGCGGCGGCGGCGGCGGTGATGGTTCCCCTAAGTATATATTATGTGCGTGTGTAGGTGTGTGTGTGTGTGTGGTAGATTTTGTATAATTGCCTGTGGCAACAATCGGATGATTACTGTCGAAATAAGAAACGTTTTAAAATAGTATATTACGTACTTTTATGTATTTTATATAATATTATATATTATAATAGGTGCGTACACTGAAATTACCCCCCACGTTTGGGATTTGTGTAACCTGCAACTGCTATTATATATTATAATTTACATTACCTATACGGCGTGGTTCGAACAACTCAATATAATCATTTTTATGATATTTAATGATTATTTATTTTTGAAATATAATACCGTGCTTCAAATCAGTGGTGGGGTGACAATAGGGTTCTATGAGACTCGGGTCTCATGGCGAAAGTTAGTCTAAAGTTAACTTATTATTTTTTATTTCAGAAAAGTATACATTTTCTATAAAAATATCTGAACCGAGTATACTCTATCTATCCCACTTTATCATAAATTCATAACATATAAACTATGTGTTGAAAGTTTAGTAGGTACTTAAAAATATTATCAAAAAACTTTGGGGGTGGGTGGACCCTAAAATTGTTTTTGTCACAAGAATGAAAAATGTTCACGCCGCCACTGCTTTAAATTAGTAATCTGCAGCTCTATGATGTGAAATCAAAATTATTATATTATAATATACCTAGTCCATCGCTTCGACAAAATTAGAAACTTAAAAAGTAACTATAATAAGTGATAAAAATTTATTTATTTTGAAAATGTTTATTGTTGTCATAAATATTAATTTAATTGTTTAGAACTTTTTTCTAAAATGACATAAATTTATCGAAAATATATTATTACCTATTGTAGGTTGGGTAATACATTATTTTCAAGATCTCGATTTAACTTGTACCTACTACCTATTTATTGTTTAATGATTTAAAACTAAACTCGGTTTGTTGGTAGTTGGCCCATATTATTATATAATATTATGAATTAATGCTGGAAATATGTAAGCACAACATTTTCTAAAACAATACACAATAGAATACGCAGGCACTCAATAAATTTAATTAAAATCAATCACTCCACGGCCACGCAATATCAACAGTATAAAATACATAATATTTAATATCCAAAGTGGAAACTAACGTTCCGGGTGCGTTGAAATTCACATTTAATGCATTAAAATATACGTATAAATATTATGCATATTATGTGGATATACCTAACTACTTTTTTTTTAAATATTATTATTATTATTATTATTATTATTATGACAATATGACGTGTGCTCCGCAAAATTAAATATCCCAACACGCCCAGTATATAAATATTATTTTTTTATTCGCACCCTTCTTGATTTCTACCGCTTTAAAATAATATAATAATATATATACGCATATAATATAATATAATATAGATATACTCATATATATATATATATATATATATATATATATATATATATGTATAGGTGTATAGTAATATACAATATAGGTACGTATACATGTCCCACAAACAATATTACGCTTGATAATGGAATCTCCGTGTACGCACCAATCACGATGATGGTTGACGGTGGAAGAGGTATATATACGTACATTTGTGTGTTTAATATTATATTTCATCACTGAATCGTTAACGATATATATGCGTATTTGTGTGTGTGTGTGTGTGTGTGTGTGAACGCAAGATAAATAAATACGATTATAATATGTACAACCGATTAAACTTATGGAAAACGAAAAACGTTCTTTTTCCCCTGATAACCTGAAAGATATCGAAATAATAATAATGCTTATAGCATAATATAATAATAATAATAATATGTATAATGTATGACGTATACCTACTACCTATATAATATGTATATTACGGCGGCGCCGGGGCGTCAATCTCTCGCGGGATAAGCAAAAAGTCCATAAACTTTTTTTTGCCAAAAGATACTTTTTCGGGACTTTGCAAGAGAGAATTATTTTAAACATTCGTTTAACATAATATTATATAGGTACGTATACAGCAGCAGAGTGTGCAGTAATATATTATTTTAAGATTTTAACTTCGCAGCTAGATTTCTACGCATAACTGAACCTATATAACTTGACTGAATACGTGTAAGTAGTTATACCATAATCGGAATTGCATGAATTTTGCAAATTAAAATTAAATTAAATATTTTCGGTGGGCCATTAATGGCTTATGGTAAATATTAGGTAGCCACATGGCTATAGGTACCTAAGTATATTATAATACGCTTTGTACGCGAATAAGCGAATAAGTATATTTTGGACACACGGTGTAATGATGTGTAGATCATTTGGGTGGGTGGGCAGTTGAGAATCAGAAACGACTGGTCGTCGTATTCATAAATTGATTTAAAAGAAACACGCTTCAAAAACAAATTCACATTTAATACAACCGCGGTTTGAGTACAAACACATAATATACGAATGCATATTGTATATAAAAAAAATTATACTGATCGGCGACTTTTCACGGTTTATTGTGAAAATTCGAATAACATGATAATTTGAAAAGAATTTTTTTAAGGAGGCTGCAGCAGGTTTTGTCAAAAATTAAAACTAATGTAGATTTGACCAATCTAAACATTAGTTTTGTTTTTTATAATGTTTTTCAATATATTTAAATTCCATATCATAAAATAAACCTTAAGGGGGCTGGAGAGGGCTCCAACCAATGGAAAAAAAAGTGTCTTTTAGACTAATAAGCTAGACAAAACTGGAAGAATTTGGTTTAACTGATTTTAAT
>NC_042494.1:56270221-56288882 GCF_005508785.2 Acyrthosiphon pisum
AGGGTCATACAGAATAATATAAATGCAAAAATATTATATTTTTTCGATATTTTTATTATTGGATATCACAGCTGAAAAAAAAATGTTCAAAATCGCCTCGATCATTCCCTAGTAAACTTGTTGATCAATCATAATCCGTTTTCATAATTAAAATCTGTCAAACCAAATTCTTCCAGTTTTGTCTAGCTTATTGGTCTAAAAGTCACTTTTTTTTTCATCTGCTACAGCCCCCTTAAGGCTCAATACCAGCAATATAGTTGTAGTTGCAATAGAGTTGGTTTATAGTGTTTATACTTTATAAACACGTGATTGAGTCGTCGTAACATAATATACAATGATGATATATTCTGCAAGATATTCAACCAATAAAATTGATGAGCGTCATAATAAAGTTCGAGCTTTCCTTCTCGATTATTCATCGCATCGAAGAAATAACATCATATATATAAACATATATTATTATAATAGGTCATGGAATTTCTAGTCCATTAAACACGTGCTTCCACGTGGACGCCCGTGCCATTACGTTTTCGCGCACAATAATAATTCCTGAGTAATACTAATAATAATAATGGTCATTACTGTTGAATATTATTATAATTATTATTATCATTATTACTATTATGCAATACAATTTACAAATAGAGTCGTAATTAAACGCCAATTTGAGTATTTGGTTTCAGGGCGTCCGACACATTTTGACGTTTATAATGGCGCACTTTGTCTGGTTCAGCAGCTTTACGTGCGTACACTCAAACTTGGTATATAATATATTGTATATTATATAATGTCCGTATAATTATTTAAGCACATTCGCCCAGCCAGACGACATATTTATGACCTGCACTACTGTACACTGCTAAGGGTACATAGTTCATATTATAACCTTTTCACCGACAAAATAAATGCAAAACGAAATTAATAATCTGCGTGGTAGGTAATAAATTCTTTTTGGGTACATTTATTTTTATTTTTTTGCGTCTTCCGAGTAAAAATTCAATTTTGTCCCCGCTTAAACGTGTTTTTTTTCGCAATTCAACGTAGGAATTCGTGTAGTATTTTATTTGTAATTGATTTTGTTTTAATTGATTGCTAACGAACATTATTTTTTTATTCTATGTACTCATTGGGTGAAACGATATTTAATAAAAATTACAATGTGATGTAGCCGATATGAAGATATAACTACGTAAATTGTTGTACCTACGATAATATTATAATCCACCATTTCAGATTATGTCTTTTGTCTTGCACTATTTTTAAAATTGTCTCATCCTAATACCCTGAAAAGTTTACTAGTGTAGCAACGATATAATATAACTTATTTTTGTACAGCTTTTATGTGGGTTAATGGGTTATCAGGTATTGTTTACGTATAATACTATTTATTTCGACAGTTAACTTTTCAACTTAACTAATTAACTGATAATTGTATAGTTAACTTAGTAACTATAGTTAGAGAACCAATAACAAAAACTCAGCTTTTTCTATTTGGTTTTAAAAATAATAGATTCCCTATGTGAAAATCATGTTTATGAGTATATTTTTCTCCATATTAATTTAAAATTTTTACAGATAAATATATTGTCTGTTAGGCAATGAATAAACAAAGGTGATTTTTTTCATTAGCTCGCCCACAATACACTCTATACAGCTGGTTAAACATATTATAGGTAATTAATGACAAAAATTAACAATGTTTTGCTTGTGATTTTTTTTTAAACTGTATATAAGTAACTGAAAATCGGGAAGAAGCTTTATAAGTTGGTGAAATATCTGTAAATATTTTTATGGTACTTAGAATTGTATCATATTATATACGGTCTATATTTGTGTTAACTCCACATTATCTGGTATATAATGTCAAAAATATCCGTAACCCTGATTTCAAATATAAATTAGGCGACATTTTGAGGATACTTAGGGGTGATTTGCATCCCCAGTTTTTAAATTTATATATTTATAACTAATGCCATATATGGACTAACTGAAAAAATAAGAGGCTTCAGCACCCCCATTTTTTTCATTACATTACGCCACTGCAGTTTCCTATTCAAAAATAATATATTAAATGCTTAAGTAGGTTGTAGGTATGGAATCTTATAGAAGATCGTGAACACAAACTTAAAAACTAAAAATACGATTTTAAGTTACAATGGTAAATTTCAAATATCAATACGCAAAAATATTAATATTGATAAGTATTCAAATCGCAATATCAATTATTTTTAAAATATTTTAATCAAATTATATTATTATTATAATTTTATGCAGTCTGTTAAAGTAATTATTAAATAATTTATGGTAGGTAAAAAAATACGGAAAAAAAATATTAGTTGATACAACTGTTTAAATGGTTAGGCCAACCATAATCTCAGGTTAATATAGTGACACAATAAATGTATGGTTGGGAGTACTAAATTGAATTAGTTGAATTAATATAGTTGCAGGAATAACCATAAAATAATAGTTGGAATAATAGTATAATTCTATAAAATAAATAAACACTAAGATCAACCATAATGAATAGTTGGAATAACCATAGTGAATAGTTGAAATTACTATTTTATATGGTTAAAAAAATGTAAAAAATGATCAAAAAAACCTATACCCAAGATTAATCCCTCCTCGTGATCGAACCTTCTACCGGTAAGCCCTAATCTCACCAGAAGTCCTATGCCTAAGATCAACCTACCTAACAATGCATTAATATAATTATGCAAAAGAGAGCTATTTAAACGAATGATTTTTTTAGTAACTAAATTTTTAAATTTTATTATAAATATTTGAATTTAAAATTTCTATTGTAATTTCTATTATAATATTTTATATGCAAACAAATAAGGATGTAGAATTAGTATAATATGATATTATAGAAAACTATTAACTTATAGAGTTATATTAATCGATTTATCTATCCTTTATTATACTTTTTTTTCTCTTATATTATTACGTTTTTTAATATCTAATTATTATAATATATTATTATATATTATCCGATACGTCAAAAACTAATATTCTGGAGTCCACTACAGTGTTGGATCCAGGGCTTAATGTTTGGTGGGAGGGGTAGCACGGGGGGGGGAAAAGTTCAAAAAGTACAAAAATTGGCTAAACACAGTGTAAAACATAGGGAAACTGCGGCAATGGGGGGGGGGGCAAATGCCCCCATTGCCCGCCCCTCTCCTGGATCCGCTACTTGACAATAGGCCAATGTTTCATAAACCATAAATATTGTCAAATTATTGTAATCTTTTTAATGTTTTTTTGAGAGTTATTAATTTTTTTTTAACGTTTTAAATTGAGTTTTGTTTTATTTGGTCGCGTTGGGTGGCGATTTCTCTTAGTTTTAGTCCCTGTGAATGCATTAGAATAATATAATATAGGTATAATGACAACGACGTATTCAAAACATAATTTTCCACAATGACCGGGGGTGGGGTGGTCATAAATTCCAACCTTAGAAAAGTACGGCATTGGGTAGTCAGTTGTAATATACTTGTTCTAAATTGTATGGTTGGCATAACTATATTAATATATTATATAGTTAAAATTATTTTAACATTGATTATAGTTGCTGTAACTGTCCAATATTTGTACATCAACCATTTTATATGGTTAAATTTAAGTTACTATTTTATATAGTTTAAATTACTATAAAATAGGTTGGTGCAACTATATTTTTTTAACTAATTCATTTTAGTAATCTCAATTAAACACATTGTTTGATATAACTAAATAAAATGTTACTCCAACTATTTACTATAACCAAATTTTTTTTTTCCGTTATATATATATAATAACTGAAAATTATATTTCAATAAATATAAAGTTAAGTTATAATATTATCGACTGTAATTTTTTTGTTCCAAATTAATCCTCATAATATTTATTTTAGGCATGATAAAAAAAGATTAAATTTCATTGTTCACATAATTTTACAATTTTAAATAGGTAGACAGGTAGTGTCATAAAACTTTTGTACTTTTATTCTACCTAACATATAGTAACATCATAGCTGAAATTAATTTTAAAAACAGTTTCGTACAAATTCGATTACATAATTGATTAAAATCCATAAATTTATATATATAAGAATCTAACTTGATTTTGGGGACGAAGGAAACCGGTTTGTTTGTTTATTTAATATTGTTATTATTATTATTAATTAATTATTTATTTATTTGTTTGCACTTGCATTTTTCCATTTAAAATATTTATTCTTCATTGAACAAATAATTTGTTATTACATTTTTTTCTACCTTATCTCTATATAATAAAAAGAATAAAATTTACCACTCCAGAGGTTGAATTCAAAATATAGGATGTATAATTTTCAAAAATTAGTAATAGTAATAACTACAATATGTAATTAAAATATATTATTTGTATAGCCAAAAAATAGTCATACCTGTGTTTTTAAATTATATTATAAACAAATAATTTCTTCCGGAGGAAGGTCGGGCAGCTAGTAGTATAATATACTTACATAGTTACATACCTAATAATATATTACCTATTCGTATATTTTATATAAATTAATCAAGTTAATTACCTACTAAGATTATTTCAAGAAATTATTAAATATTAAAAATTAAAATACGTACCTACCACCTACTTATACCTATCTTATTCTACTCTACTTTCACAATATCACTATACCTACTTTATCTGACTCGGGACTCTACTTGACACTTATAGTCCGTCTTCGTTTTATTATATATTATATATCCACTTAACTGTCTTTCGTATTTCACTGTCAAGTTTACTGAATTTTAAAAAAATGGATAAAACTGTTTTGTACGTTTAGAATACGTATATGATTAAGGACGTATGTTGTAGGTATACACTTACATAAAAAAATAAAATAACCTATGTGATACACAGTTTCTACAAATTTGTAAAGATCGTATAGATTAAAAAGGAGAGTAAAGTTTTTTTTTGACAGAACCTCCCAGAGGACGAGTTAAAAGGAAGAAAAACGATTTTGATATCATGAAGACGTTCATTTAAAATTTAAACTAGTACAAAATAAAATCTAAACTTAAACAGACAATGAACATCATGTATTATTACTTATTGTAAAACGTATAAAGTACCTATAATATTAGTATGTGTAATAGTAAACATTATTATGAAACACAATGCTCAAGTCGCGGTTTTAATATTAATACATTTAATACAAACTACTATTGTTACGATCAAAACGGCAAAGATTATGCACTCTGGGTATTTACTTACATTTTATTATAGCTCTTATACAGTAAAGTTGTAATGACTTCATCAGCTGCTGCAGCATACAGGTATTATATTATTATTACATAATATTATACTATAATATAGGGTGTAGTCGTGTAGATGCAAATTACCTACAAAAGAAATTGGGTCCAAAGTATACTTGCCTGCAGTAACTGGAGTATACTCCAGTACACTATACAATTCAGTCATTCAGATAAGATAATTTAACGCTAAATGGGTAGGTACCTACGTACTGATAGACAGATTTAATTTCAGTGTTACTTAAAGATACGGCGTCAAAGACAATCGGTGAGGATTCGCATTGCTCCCTTTAAGAAGAATATTGTCGTTGCTTCGTTTGCAGAACAAACACATTTTAATGCTACAAAGTCTGTTTTACACTTCCGATGTTATTTCGAAGCCTATTAAATTAAATCAGCAGCCCATCAAAATCAAATAATTTGAGTCTGTCTTAATCCCCGTGCATAAAACGTTTTATACATTATGTGTTTGCACTGATAAAAGCAAAACGCTTTGATAAATATAAAAACATTCAAATCTTAATAGGTAGGTACAATAAATTGTATATTTTGAGGTGCTTATTTTAGTATAAACAATGGTATCTACAGTATAATATGAATTACATTTACATTAGGTACCTACCTACCATAGTAATCGTATATTTTTTTTTTAAATGCATTACCATAATATCTAGTTCAAAGAATTATTGTGAATATATAAGTAAGGGGAAAAATTAATTAAACAACCGAAACAATCGGTTCTGTTGTCCGCAGATATAAAAATATATATAACTGCAGTACCCCGCGTTCACCCGACGTAAAATACAACGATCTGTTAGTCCGATATGGTTTATTTATCAGACTGACTATTATCAGTTTTAATTTATATACTTTTAAATTCTTAACGGTACCACGAATCTTTGAGCATTACATTACGGTGTTTTTATTAACTGGTATGTTTTACGATACGAATCTAAATTATCTGCAGCACCTATAAAAACTCCAAACTAAACTTTTCTCAAGAGCAATAAAATAATAATTAAATCGCGTTAATTCCAGCTCTGCTGCAGTTATACATTTACGATAATAATAATAGAAATAATTATTATTTGGGGGGAAAAAAATAATTTTTAATCTTCAATAAATAAATACGATTATTTATAAATATTATACTAAAGCACGTATGAAAACAATTTGCTCAAGCGCGAAAAAAAATTCAACAAGTGTGCCCATTGAAACAATAATCGGCAGACTCGTGTCGTATGAAACAGATGTGTTTTCGAAATTATACGATTCTGCTATTGTCGATGGTGGGCACGAGGGGTGGCTTTTTACTTATGTTATATATGTGTATATTATTTTGCGCTGTTTAATCTGTGCTACGCTTATATAGCGCGTTTAATATTGTTATTGTTATTGTTGGGTATTATTATTATTATTATTAATCCAAGCTATTCATTTTTGTTTTACGATTCGGTTTGGGCAAAAATCGCGACAGAACGAACGTGTAGGTATATATATATATAATATAAATTATATATGTACAGCTTCACAACCGCTCCAGCGTGTTCCTATATATATAGTATACCTATATATTCCACGAGCCATTAAACGTTTCTCCATTTTTGTATTACAATATATACGTATATAATTTGCATATGTACATAACGAAATGGCAAACAACAGTCATACGCCCGTTCTATATAATATATAATAATATACAAAGTAAAAGAATAACAATATAATTATATTATTACTACTTTCGTTATTACTTATTGTTATATTATTATTATTATTACGCCTATTATGTGCGTACGCCGAGACTTTAACCCTTTTCCGAAAGCTCGTCGTCGTGTGTGTACGTACGAATTCAAAAAGGCCATGGTAATATGTTATCGAAACACAAACGTGCACTTTTAGAACATAATATAGGTGTTAGGTATGTAGGTACCTACCTAAAGCAGCTCGAATACCGCAATTTTCCTTCCTTTTCTCCGACACCGGTCGTGCAGCGATGTCATCGCGCATATTACCGGCTAATAAATATTCTATAATGTTTCGTTCCGGTTTTTTTTTCGCCGTTTTGTTTTCGTCGTTTCCGGTCGATGCCTGGAAAATTACACGCGATAACGTTGGGCGTAAGGCGATTACCGTGTTACGAGTTGAATGGTTTATACCTGCTGCAGCTGTCCTTAGTGCCATTATCCCTGAGTCTCGACGATAATACAGCCCTGAAGTTCACGTCGTGCTCCGATTGCAGATAATTTTAATATAACGCCAGCGAAGAGACGTTTATATTTGAAATAGCGTTATAATATGTGGAAAAGAAAATAAACGCTCGCAGTGAATCGGCTGTGAAATATATTTATTAGTTACAACTTGCAGTTGTATATACAAGCGTCATTTAAATTCTTTGAATTGAAAACAACTATATTATAAGCAGGTCAATATATCATAATATTATATCGTAAATTTTGTACAATAGTTATAACCAGTATTGGGAATTTCTAGATAAAATTATTTCTTTAATTATCTTATCTAGATAAAAATAATTAAATCATCTAATTATCTCATCTAGATAAATGTAATGGTTATCTGTGGTAATTTTTCTAGATAATTATAAGAATATTTTTATATACTGAAATAGCCAATAATTTACGAGAACCGAGTAGTGATTCCAAATACCAATATTATTACAGTTGAAAAAAGAAATATTTACTAAAATATTGTCAGTTTTATTTTGTTATTTTATTTTTATTCAAGTTGTATTAAAAATTAAAATTGTATATTATTTTAGTTGAAAAATAACATTAGGGATTTATTAATTAATAAATATTACCTAATTAGTAATTGCTATTAAATTACATTATTTATAATATAATTTAAAAACAAATTATCTATTTTTTTTTATCTAGATAAATGTATGTGTATTTTTATCTTTATCTAGATAAAAAAAAATTATGTTATATTTTATCTTATCTAGGGAAAATTTTGAATAAATTATCTGTTATCTTATCCAGATGATTTTTTGGTTATCTTTTCCTAACACTGGTTATAACAAAACAAATTTTAAATTAGAATCTTTATATTATTTTCGATCTAATAATCTAATATATTATTATGAATATTGTATAACTAATAATACTAAGCTACTACTTAAATTATTTCAATTTCAATTAAAATATTTATAGATGACTCTATATTGCAGTTAGATATCTAAAAACATAATACTTATATAAAACAAATCTTGAAATCCTCAGTCACAAATAAAATGTTTAATATAAACCAAACATTTTTGTATTTCTTTTAAATAATACATTGAAAAGAGCATATTTTTGTACAGATGCAGCCCCGAAGTTTACCAATAATTCAACTTTAGATTTTTTGAAAATTAAAAGCACTCGTGTAACTAGGTACCTATTGGCACTACTTCGCGCAACAGCGCTAACTACTAGCTCTTATAATTTACCTATGTTTGGTAGGTATAATACTATCATAATATTATGACGCCGGTCGGTCACTTCTTCACGGGACGCACATTGTACAATATTTTTATACTATAGGTACGTATTTTAACCGCAACAGTGGCACCGAAGCTTTTCATTAATGTATATTCTACCATCCGGCCTATAGTGCAGCCCTACGTTTTGTCTCTCTCAATTCTCACACAATATTATCATATTAAGTTATTAAAATGCCACAGCATAAATTTGAATTTTTTAAGCTCTAAAGTCTAAATGCGTTTTTGCATTATATGTTAAACTATACCTATTTTCAATCTATATACATATATGTAATAAATGCTAAATACGTATAAGCTATTTTTAAAATAAATTAATGATATATTTGTACACTGCTTATAGGTGAATTTTTCTAGCGAAATCGTGATGATTCATAAATACAGCACATATCTAGGATTGTTAAAAGGGTAGTTACTCAAAAAAGTATTTAAATACAGATAGGTACAGATAACACTGGTTATAAAATAGCTTTTAAAATATTGTCAAATACTTTTTTTCATTTATTAATGAATATTATAAGATATCAGATTTTGAAATAATTCGTGAGCGTTTATTACATTATACAAATTCAACAATTTATAAAATATAATAAATATTATCAATTCATTCAATTTATAAATGTGTATAACTTAAAATAATGAATGAATGAAATATATAAATGGGTAGTACACGGGCCTATTATTATAAAACTCACTTGTCCCTATCATTAATGTTGTGATAAATACACTATGATATATAATATAATAGTAGTTAATTAATAATATAATAAATAATAATCTATCCATTTAAAATTGTGGTGACAATCAACTACAGCTGGTGGTATAAAATCTTGCTATAATTATAATAATGATAATAATTAATGAAATAAGTGTTTGAAATTCAAATACAAATAAACTCTTATAAGTATTAAGAATATTATCCTTAAATACTATTTTTTAAAGTTGGTAGATTTAGAATAGGTAGGTTAAAATACCTTAAAAGTGTTTAAATTATGTGTTACACTAGTAGGTATAATAAGGTACATCAAATTATTTTGAAACAAATACAACAAAATATGAAAAACAATAATTTCATAAAAAAACAAAAAAATTAGGTACCTACTATATGGCAGCAATAAATAATAAAACAAAAATTGTGACTAAATCGTTTTTAAATGTTTGAATTAATTAAATCATAATATAAAAATTTATAACATTTTTACAGCAGCGACCACTTAAAATAAATGTTTAAATGCGATTTCTGATTAACATAATATATAGGTACACACAACTATATTCTGGAAATTCTCCGGTGTGTTATTGTTATATAATAACTTACAAAACATTTTTCCTCTGTTGTAAATCTCAGTGAATATTATTTTAATTATCTTCCCACAGAACAACTTCATATTATTTTAAAGGAGATTTAAAATAATTTAATAACTATTATGCAACTTAAATTTTTGATATTATTTAATAAAATATTTGAAATACTTGTATCAAGATTCTAAGTATAGTTTTATGTTTCCGTGCGTACCTAATCGTATGAATCCCATTACAGTTTATTTTTTAATTATTACTATCCGACGAAATTGAGTACTTTCTTCATTCTTGAGGAATATTTCAGTATTTTTCTGACTATCATTTCCTTGAAATTATTGTCTTGCCGGTTATTTGTTAACACTAATTAAACAATGCTGTACCCTTCGTTAAGGGGATTCGATACCGTGATTTTCTGTTTTCGTCTAACACACGCGTGACATAGTATTTTAGACGTGTTTTTTGCCAAACATACCAATTGATCTAATGAAGCGATAAGAATTCTGAAAACAGATTTAAATTCGTCATCAAGACTACGTGAAATCGACTTTCCCACATTTTTGATTTTTTGATTTTAGCTCTTCCAAAAATTGAAATACAAAAATATTCAAATACTCTTTTTTATATGACTTTTTCTGGAATTTGGCAGATAATATCAAAAATGTGGGAAAGTCAATTTCAAGTAGACTTGATGGCGAATTCAAATCTGTTTTCAGAATTCTTATCGCTTCATTAGATTCATTGGTATGTTTGGCAAAAAAAACGTCTAAAATATTATGTCACGCGTGTGTTAGACGAAAACAGAATATCACGGTATCGAATCCCCTTAACCTAAAATCAACATTTTTTAATAGGTATAGACTAGGTAAGTATGGCTGTACCATACATCCCTATGACAATAAATAATTAAATAATTATCTACAGTTACTACCCAATTACTTACGTATTTTAAAAAGCATTTCACAACAATTATATTTTTATAGTGCAGTCTTCTAGCCACCAATATTCGATAGGCATTTACTTGCATAACAGTAGGGACATAAATCCACAATTCATAACCATAATAATTATTATTAGATATATTATTACTTAAAATCTTAAATATGTGCACAGTACACCTTGTATATTGTATACCAATAGCAGAATACTTGACGACGGTTGCTGATGTGTCTTTTTAAGAGAAAACAAAGCTCGACTTTAAAAAAAAACTATTTTTGAAAATATTGGAGATGTGTTTTTACATATTTTTAGATTTTGAGCGGAACGATGAATGTATTGATTTTACAATGATGTGTGTTTTTTTATATATTTTTTTTTCTGTCACCACCGTTTGTGGCAGTAAAACTGCTTCGATTTTCTTCAAGAGTAACTTGTTCGATGGGAAAGTGAATCTATAGTTGGCAGTGTTGGGAATATATAAGTAATAATTTATCTAGATAAAGATAAAGATGACTGTAATAATTTGTATCTAGATACAGATAAAGATAACTATACTAAATTTTATCTAGATAAAGATAAAAATTAGTACATTTTTATCTAGATAAATATGAGATAATTTCATGTTTAATTTTGAAAATATTCAGGATACTTACTTGAATCTACAGGTAGAAAAAAATACATAATTTAAAATTTTTTAAAGCAGAGGATAGAGGTCGTACAGATCGGTTAAGCAATAACTGAAATACCAGGAATTCAAATAGGGTTTTATAAATATTAAATTGTTATAAATTACAATTATTATAATATTATCATTGATTAAATATACTATTAATATATTTAATCAATGATATTATTATGCTTGTGAGTCCAATATCCATGAATGTTGGTTTATTTTTTTAAAACAATAATAATTATTTTTCATAGTTTGTACACAATTCTATGAAACGGGTATCAGTTAATGAGACCATCATCATTCGGTGGTGGTCGGGAGCCGGCAGGTAGCAGGGATAGATGTTTTTCCTTTTGCTATTATTAGTTGTTCTTACAATCTAACCTACTACATGCCCATTACATATTTCTATTTTTGGGTTTTCTCATTGTTTACGATGTAAAACACCAGACTAACAATGAATATTAATAAATATGAAAATCACGGTATTATAATGCATATTACTAAACGTGTTTTCTATGTAATAGATGAAGAATAGAAAAATGTAAAAATAAAATAATAAAAATATTTTTAAAAAAATCTTTTTATTTTAATTTTCTATGCGTCAAAAAACTTATTTTAACTCTTTTTGAGCTGTTTACTGATATTTTCAGTTTTCCATTTTTTTTAGTTTTTTTTCTATGACAGAATAAAATTTTATGTTTTTGATAAAAAGAGTGAAAATTCAATACGATAGGCTCCTGATATATTGTTAATTCATCAGTTGAATATATTAAAATTTCATAATTATTTTGTAGTTAATAATTTATAAAATGTTCAACTTTACAGCTAAGGACTGAACATTTAAAACAATGTTGACCACGTAAATATGTTATATTTAAATTACTTTATTCACAATAATATCATCAAATACACTTAGTAATATCATGGGCTGACTGACTACCATCTTCGCTCAGAATCATTTTTCTTATACAATGATATTATATCATTGAATTCAAATTTAACATCACCCATTACAGTGACCCACTTGTTACCTACTGCAGTACAGCAGACTGACACCCACTTGCCCACCTTTTTTTGTATTGATTTATTGATAAAATTGTATTATTTCAGCAATAATGAGAAATTAAAAAACATGTAGTAGAAACAATAAATTGTGATAAAAAATTGTAATTGAAATCATGTAAAAAATAATTCAAAATTATATATATATAATCAGCTATCACTTTTGGACTGGATGGAATAAAATTTAAGTGAAGGATATAATTTTAAAAATATTGTAGCACCGAGTTCCGAGGTTCGTTTTAATTTACAAACCATATAATATCGAAAATATACGAAAAAACGTATATATAGGTATTAGGTACCCTCCATATTATAATAACCGCATAACGTGTGAGTGGGACCATATGTGGATGTAGGGTATAGGTAAGTATTCCAAACTTTAAAATAACTATGTAACTTTGTTTAACTATAATAACTAGTTTAAGTTAAATATAGTAGGTACTTAAAAGTCCATTCCAGCTATTCTTCAGCTGTTAAATTGGTCCGTAAATACACTTTAGCGCAACTGTTCTTTAACATAATTGCAGTTATTTTAACTCTAATTAAATATTCAATTACAATTACCATAAAATGCATGTTGTTTCTTGGCAATCTATTCTGCGTCGCTTAAGCCACTAACTTCCTTAATACATAAGAAGGTAGGTTTTTATAAAATAAAGTTTATATATAGTATATACCTATGTTTAGGGATTAGCCTCGAGACGCAAAACCTATTCACTGATCTATTAAATGCAAAAATAAGCTCGCCCGTCGTGATTGAATATTCCCCCTCCTGAGTTCATCAACAGCTATAATCGGATTCTGCCATCACGAAGAAACTTTATTTTTTAATTAAACCGTACTATAAGAAGTTCTTATCGAATGGACTATAAAACCCCTATAGATCGTCGACATTTCAAAGTCCGGTGGGCGACGACGACAAGCCAATTAAAAAAGTATGTCATAATCAAATATTTTCGTTAACTACACCAAACAGAATATTATAATATATACTATATTATTATAATTTTAGTAATTTATATTACGATGTTTAGTCGATTAAGTAGGCATGTAATATGACGTATAATGTAATAAAATAATGATAAACTGATAAATTACTATAATTATTGAACGGATTATTGATGACGCTATGATAATCCGTTGCGGTACAACAATATATAATAATATTATGGATGATGGGTCAAACGAAACAATAACCGATTACGAACAGTCCATTGTTTTTAACGTGATGACGACATATTTAAGTGAATAGACTGACATATAACATTACACATATACTTTACAACCATAAATGTCAGCATTAGACCGTCCTGTATAGCCGCACGTGTCATACGAAAGTTTATAACATAGACCACTTAAGGAATTGCATTATTTTTAATAGAACGCTTCACATTTCGCGTATCGTATATCATTCACGAGTTTTAAGTTTTTTGATCATTATATACTTCCGCCGTTCATAATATAATTATTATATTATATTATAATACAGACCAAATACGCCTATAGACTGCAATGGCGCCAAACTCTAACATTTTTTGTGATGTGAAATCTAAAATTTTAATCCCACTACCAACCCATGCCCAGCCACCTTTCGCAACTTTCCAGCCATCTAAATTTAAGAAATTAAGCGATCGCGTCAAATGATATTATATGAGTTCGGCGCCACTGGGTCTAGGTAGATCATCGGTTGTGCGCAGTGTTGGCGCGAGAATGAGACACGTGTTATAAATAATGGTGCACCCTAGGGTAGAGCTGGCGGTATTTTCGGTGTACAGTGGTTCGGTGATTACGGTTGTTACCGAAAATACCATGCCACGGTAATTACCGAAAATACCTATACATTATTAATTATTATTTATTATTTTTATATAATCATAATGACATATATTATATAATATTATAGTTTTCATCACCTATTACTTAAAAACTTGGAAACACTTATAAATTCACCGGGATTTTGGTATTTGCCGGTAACTACCGGTTATACCTCGTAGATACAGGCATTAAAATTTGTAATACCACCAGCCCTATGTTAGGGCGTATACAATTATTTTGTTATCACAAACTGTACATATATTTTTTATTTCACTGATTTTATAATACTCTAAGCTTTAATAGGACAATATTATTATTTATTGGCAGGTACTCTTAGTAAATCATGAATAGGTTACTATAATTTTCTTACTAGCCAACCCTACCACTATCCAGACGTCAAGAAGTAATCATAAATCGACTCCGTATAGGACACACATAGCTGACCCACAGAAATATCATGACCAAAACGGAAGCTGACCTATACCGCACATGCGGTGAAATTCTCACAGTCAAACACATTATCTGCTACTGCAGAATCTACACAAACATCCGATCCAATTTTTAAATTGCCGACAGCCTCTACGAAGCACTAGGTCCTGATCCAGACAACAACCAAAAAAATCTTAAAATATTTAAAATCAACCAATTTATATAACCTTATATAATGCTGTATTAAAATGTAAAAAATGTAAGCCTCTTGCTTTTTCTGTAAGCCAATAATCTTTGTTGTTGTGGTATTTTTCAAATAAAAAAAAAATTGTCTTACTCAAATGCTTACATAACTTTTTAAATAGTAATTCCAATTTAAAAACATTAAAAATTAAATTAATCAAAAATGAGAAAAACATTTCATACAATTTCTTTTTTTAGTTGTCATTAGCTAAATATAATATGGCCAGTCATGATCGTGACAAGTTTTTCTTCTACTCCTCAGTTACAAAATAGTAAACCTCTAGTCGTAAGCTTTACTACCCTATAATCATGAGTAAAGCTGAGAATTTTCGGCCATTAAACGAACACTCTAACGCCGTTATTATTTAGCGATATTTATTTATTTTCCTGCCTTCAATTTCTTTAAAATTGTATGCCACCCTAAAGGCAACATATGACATGCTTGTGCCGTAGCGACGGGCTCGACTATAATGATAATAAACATATTTTATCCGAATAAACAACATAATAGCCATATAGGTACAATTTCACATTTTCACACATAAATACAAATAGTCTATATACGCCATTGATGGTCATAATTATTATGTACCTCAATAGAAAAAAAATACATTCTTGGGGGGCTAAGAATTTAAAATATATCCTTAAAGTCGTTAGGGTGAAGGATAGGTAATAGCATATTATGAAACTCAATATGATATTTAACCTCGTTTATTTATTGTACTTGGGTCTTAATGGATTTCATTTTTTATTTCGTAAATATAAAATATTCATTGATAGGTAAATAAGTAATAGAGTATAGAATGCGTTCGAGGCCCGGATGATAAATAAATTAAATCCCAGCTGGGTCGGTCAGAATATTACAGTTGCGGCTAGGCAAACAATATTAAATGAATCCCGGAAAAAAGCCAAAGAAAAAAACCAAAATAATAATATAATCAGATAGAATAAGTAAAATCACAGAATATAATATACAATATATTTGCTGTGTTATCGACAATTATATATAAATTAATTACACATTAAAATTTAAAATATTATACAATTTTTTTCCAATTTACATAGGTAGGTACTATAAGTTTTATAATATGATGGTAATAATTATTATATATTATTATTTTTTTTTTTTTGTATTAATAAAGATGCCCTCGGAGACATAGGCCATTGGGATACAAGTATTATTTACATCGAGAACTTATAACTCTAATTATATTTAAACAAATTTGTGTTATACGAAATATATTATTATAATTTATAATCATATATTAAGCGTGTTTTAGAAAAAAATATGTGATATACATTTTTATTGAGAAAAATCTGAAAAATGAGCATAATAAGTAAATTATATGATAGAATAAATTTTATGATTACTCTGTTTACAAAAACTAAAAATTTAATTTGTTATTACAATATGCATTTTAGTTTTAGAAATTCCTTGTAGATATACTAATACTGTCTATATTGTCAAGAATATATAGTTGAAATTGAAGAAATATGAAAATCATATAAAAATTCACTATTGATCATTGTGCTGACTGTGACTTTACTGCATTATATTCGTGTGCCTCGCGTCTCACAAAGTTTTCTTTTCAAAGTTCTGAATTTAATATATTGTAAAATATGGAAATTATTAACCTACCTAACATGCTAACATTATAGAATAATATCGATAATACTACAGCCGATGGATGTGCCTATTAGATATTATATTCATATTTGTATTATTTTTATTATGTTTAAATTAATTTATACACGGAACATTTTAAGCTTCATAACATCGTAGATTAAAATATTGATAATACAGAAAATAGATAAATAGTTAGTATATTATATTATGTGATTATATAATTTTTATACCTACTCAAATTATATTTATTTATTACCTGTTTATATGAGTTATATTATAATTTTTTTATTATTATATTATATTAAAATTTCGGTTTTTTTCTTTTGGTTTTTTTCCGCATACCATAGTATGTGGCATAGTATATAATATACACAAATATCACTAACGTTATTGAGTGGGTATTTTTACCCTGTAGGTTCTAGCTTAGGTAAAAGATTTCAGTATTTGCATACTGGGGTTAGGTTAGGTAATTGCAAAATATGAATTGATATAAATATATAATTTTCCTCTGGACCAGCAAAACCTAAAGCCGATGGTAGTCTTGCGTTCCATGTTATAAGTCTGTGTCCTGCAGGCTGCGTTTAAAAAATACGAAAAATCTAGCTGAAAATAAACATTACCTAACTTAGGCACTACAATACTATAGTTTATTATAAATATTACAGCATATTATCTATAGATAAACATACTGTTCTTCTATACTATTGATGAAAATTTGAAAATTAAATAAAAATCAAATAGGGCACGCTGTCTAGCGGCGAAATTAAGAGATGATCACGGGCAATGGGCATACTGTTTGGACTTTGGACATGCGTCGTGAGATTTAAAATTTTAAACCGTAGACATTATAATATAAAGTATTTTATTTATATTATGACTATAATATAAACGCAGACTTCTAGTTTCCAAAAATGTTTCTAGTTTCTGTTATCTATCGTGAAAACGAGAAGTCTGTGTGTTTCAAACACAATAGAAAACATATTTTTCTTCATCCGGGTGAAACACCAATATAAACGTTCGTTGTTCCGTTGCGACGACCCTGCACCCTTCTGCTGCTCGTCATCGAATGTTGGCTGACGCCTGACAGCAACAGCTGTTCTTCAGATCGTCTCTACTCACATCAGCTCTCGTTGGTTCTTTAGCGGCCCTGCTTTCCTCACGTGGCCTAGCCCTGCAGGCCCCGTTCTTGGCGATCCTGTTACAACCAGTGGCCTCTTTGTCGTTACTCTCAGTGCAGGTGTCGTTTTTATAGAAGTTTGCTTCTGGTTCCTCGTCGAAACTGATCTGCAGGTTCGCCAGTATTGGTTCGCGAACGTTACGCACCGAACATTCGGACTTCTGATGCGGCAGACTGCACTGTTGGTTGAAATTCTGTGCAAAATTGTCCTTAAAATCGGATCCTCCAGGGCTCCAGCAAAAACAGTTTTATTACACAACGTAGACACAGAGTACGTCTAGTATAATATTATACAAGATATTATATTATTATGTGCAGCGTACATTATATTTCACGCTAGGTAATGCCGAATTGCCGATTGCCGAATGCACAAAAATATCACTTTTCACAAATGGAATGATGTGCGACGGCCGACGAATAAGCCTATAACACATTAACACAGTACCTAACACAATTACACACTCGCATACAATGCATATAAAATTATATTATTTTATTTTTCGTAAATTTATATTTTATAATAGGTACTGTATTTTGTAGTTGTAATGAACCACGAAAATAATCAAGAACCCAATATATTATATAAATTACATAAACCTATTTTAGTAATTTTTGAGGG
>NC_042494.1:56288932-56291664 GCF_005508785.2 Acyrthosiphon pisum
TAAGACAAAAAATTTTAGGAGTGTTTGAAATTTAAATTTTACAAAACCGCATTAAATAACGGTTTAGCCTCAAACGATTTTTGATATTTGTTATTATTCAAAAAGTATGAGTCGTAGACACTTGAAAATTTTACCAGTTGTTTAAATTGACATTTTCTTTATATAGTTTTATTTTCAAAATATTTCACTAATTTTTAATCTATTTATAGGCAATTGAAATAATCGATTTTTTTTGATTTTTTTTTTATAAATGTTGATAAAAAAAAATTAGCTGGGACAAAATACTTGAAAATTTAATACAAGGGTCCACATATGTTGTTCTAACTCCCATTCAAAAATTATAAAAATACATAGGCACAATTTTTTTTTATAAGCATTTAAAGTTCAAATTTTGACTAAATACGTAAAAATTACGGCAATGTTCAAATAATCTTAAACAGAAATTCATAAAAGTTTTTCTTTTTAATTCTAAGATTTGGAAATTTAATACAAGGCTCCCAACATATTTTTACAATAGCAGTTGCAAAATAAAAGGAATACATTGTCACAATTTTTATTTATAAGCATTTAAAGTTCAAATTTTGACAACATATTATGTAAAAATCACGAAAATTCGTAAATTATTTTATGCTAGAAATTCATAAAAAATTTTCCTTTTATATCTAAGATTTCAAAATTTAATACAAGGCTCATAATATATTTTTACAATAGCAATTGAAAAATAAAAGAAATATATAGTCACGATTTTTTTTTTATAAGCATTTAAAGTTCAAATTTTGACTAAATACGTAAAAATTACGGCAATGTTCAAATTATCTTAGACAGAAATTCATAAAAGTTTTTCTTTTTAATTCTAAGATTTGGAAATTTAATACAAGGCTCCCAACATATTTTTACAATAGCAGTTGCAAAATAAAAGGAATACATTGTCACAATTTTTATTTATAAGCATTTAAAGTTCAAATTTATACGAAATATGTCAAAATTGCGAAAATTTGCAAGTAATTTAGTGGTTGAAAAATCGTAAAAATGTTTTCTTTTATAACTAAGTTTTTAAAATTTGGTACAAGCTTCTCCATAAGTTTTTCTTTAAAAATAATATATCCTAGACTGACAAATCATCTCCGTTCAGAATCGTTTTTCGTATACAATGATATAATATCATTGGATTCAAATTTAATTCCATCTATTACAGTAACCCACTTGTAACCTACTGTACAGCAGAGCGACATCCACGACTTACCCGCCTTTTTTATTATTATATTATATTAAAATTTCGGTTTTTTTCTTTTGGTTTTTTTCCGCATACCATAGTATGTGGCATAGTATATAATATACACAAATATCACTAACGTTATTGAGTGGGTATTTTTACCCTGTAGGTTCTAGCTTAGGTAAAAGATTTCAGTATTTGCATACTGGGGTTAGGTTAGGTAATTGCAAAATATGAATTGATATAAATATATAATTTTCCTCTGGACCAGCAAAACCTAAAGCCGATGGTAGTCTTGCGTTCCATGTTATAAGTCTGTGTCCTGCAGGCTGCGTTTAAAAAATACGAAAAATCTAGCTGAAAATAAACATTACCTAACTTAGGCACTACAATACTATAGTTTATTATAAATATTACAGCATATTATCTATAGATAAACATACTGTTCTTCTATACTATTGATGAAAATTTGAAAATTAAATAAAAATCAAATAGGGCACGCTGTCTAGCGGCGAAATTAAGAGATGATCACGGGCAATGGGCATACTGTTTGGACTTTGGACATGCGTCGTGAGATTTAAAATTTTAAACCGTAGACATTATAATATAAAGTATTTTATTTATATTATGACTATAATATAAACGCAGACTTCTAGTTTCCAAAAATGTTTCTAGTTTCTGTTATCTATCGTGAAAACGAGAAGTCTGTGTGTTTCAAACACAATAGAAAACATATTTTTCTTCATCCGGGTGAAACACCAATATAAACGTTCGTTGTTCCGTTGCGACGACCCTGCACCCTTCTGCTGCTCGTCATCGAATGTTGGCTGACGCCTGACAGCAACAGCTGTTCTTCAGATCGTCTCTACTCACATCAGCTCTCGTTGGTTCTTTAGCGGCCCTGCTTTCCTCACGTGGCCTAGCCCTGCAGGCCCCGTTCTTGGCGATCCTGTTACAACCTCTTGTCGGAGGCCTCTTTGTCGTTACTCTCAGTGCAGGTGTCGTTTTTATAGAAGTTTGCTTCTGGTTCCTCGTCGAAACTGATCTGCAGGTTCGCCAGTATTGGTTTGCGAACGTTACGCACCGAACATTCGGACTTCTGATGCGGCAGACTGCACTGTTGGTTGAAATTCTGTGCAAAATTGTCCTTAAAATCGGATCCTCCAGGGCTCCAGCAAAAACAGTTTTATTACACAACGTAGACACAGAGTACGTCTAGTATAATATTATACAAGATATTATATTATTATGTGCAGCGTACATTATATTTCACGCTAGGTAATGCCGAATTGCCGATTGCCGAATGCACAAAAATATCACTTTTCACAAATGGAATGATGTGCGACGGCCGACGAATAAGCCTATAACACATTAACACAGTACCTAACACAATTACACACTCGCATACAATGCATATAAAATTATATTATTTTATTTTTCGTAAATTTATATTTTATAATACGTACTGTATTTTGTAGTTGTAATGAACCACGAAAATAATCAAGAACCCAATATATTA
>NC_042494.1:56291714-56296412 GCF_005508785.2 Acyrthosiphon pisum
CCCCCCCCCCCCCCCCCTTCCGGACTCCATGCCTGAACTTTGATTTGATTTTCGATTCCCGCTCTAAACTAAACACTTGCATTGATAATTTAAATATTTTATGTAAAAATAGTAAATGTATAATTTATATTCGTTATGTATTCGGTTTTTCTCTTTAAATGACAGATGTTTATTTAACGATAATTTTGTCTTTCCCTTATTGTACTCATTAATCTTACCCATTTAATAATTAATGTCTATTATAATTATTATTATTGTACGATATTGCATTCGGTTATTGCCGTCTTTCGTTACGTTGTGTTGGTCACATTCCACATCAGTCTTATTTTGGCGCGTTTTTCATTATTTATTTATTCTTATCTACAATCATCACCAAAATATGAAATAACATTTTAAAAATAATTCTCATTTCTCTTTAAGTAGTTTATAACTCATTGTCTCATTACTATTTATACTAATTACTAATTTGTCTTCATTGTTGTTACTTAATATTTATTATTTATCAATTATTTTTTCAATACTCGATTCACCAACTTAAATTGTTCTTCCATAAGTTTATACATTTATGACTTCAGTACACTAGGTATGCTTCAATCTTTGTGACGTAAGTATAAGTTATTACTTATTAGTCGTCTAGTCGCATTAAATTATTCAAAAGTCGGTCTAATCGCATTCGAATTATGTCTTAACACTTGTATTAGTGAATTGTGTTTGAAATGTACTCATTTTAATTTTGATTCCTATTGTAATCTCTGTGAAATTGGTTAACTAATAATAGTTATACTTTTTTGTATAGTCGAACAAAAGTGATGGCATTAGTTCATGCTGAATTGACCGCTACTTGCAATTCATTAGGATGTGCAGGAGCTGAAAAGTATTGCATTGATCCTCAATGTTCAGGTATATACTTTGTTATAAATAAATGTACAATATAGAACACTTTCAATTTGAACGCTGGTCATTTTTCGCAGAGGCCGTTCGCGATCTCATCAAGTTTTTGAGACGTGATGGAGATGACCATGAAATCCGTCGCCACCTTGGTACAGCGAATATTGTGGAGACTGATTTGTTACCAATACTGGTTGAATACTCAAACAATTCAGATTTGTTTGATTTGATCATACGGCTGTTAGTCAATCTTACTACGCCCGCATTGTTAATATATAATGAACAGCCACCCATTGAGAAAACGCAGAGCCAAAATTACTTGCAAATAGTGTCACACCTACAAAAATACAAACGAGCATTTACAGACATCAATGTCTGGAAAGTAATAGTGAATAAATTGGCAGAAGTCATACAGGCGGTATGTATGACTTTCATAAAAAAAACTTATGAAATTAAACATTATTAATTAGCGTATTACTTTTATTGTAGGAGTACCATGAGAAAGGAGAAGAAAAAGTATTGTCCACAGTGAGACTTCTCATTTTAGTCCGTAATATACTGCATGTGCCTGCGGATAATGATGCTGAGTGTAGACCTGACAATGATGCAAACTTACATGATCAAGTAAATTAATCATTTAATCCTAATTTTTATATAATACTAACATTTAATAATTCTGTAATTGTTCAGGTCCTGTGGGCATTGCATCAGAGTCAACTCATTGATATCATCATGTATATAACATGTTCAGCTAATGAAGAGCAATACTATTTACATGCATTAGAAGTAAGCATTAATAGCATAAAAACACTAATATCAATATTTTCGTTTTAAATAAATCTTCAAAAAAATGTATAATATAAGTGGACGCCGCTCATAAGACTCACTTTGGGACCAGCCCAAAGTGAGTCTTATAACCGAATGAATCTTATAGGCGAATTGGAAAAAAAAACAAAAATTGTATTTACATAGATATTTATGAATTTTATTTTACTACATATTTTACTTTTATTTGAATCTACTTTAATACATATAAAATATTACTTATTAGTGACTGAATGAAAAAATTATGATTAAAAAATTAAAATTAAATTATTATAAAAATTATAAAAATATTTAATTTTTGAAAACCAGTTTATTTCCAAATTTCAACCAAAAATGTTAATTTTCTATAATTTTTTTTACAAAATATGAATCTTATAACCAAATTTTTCATAATTTATTTGGATACGTCCGGACCGTTCCAGACAAATATCCGTGAGTCTTAAAAGCTGCGTCCACTGTAGTATGTTTGGCTCAATATCTATTATTTAAAATAATTCCATAGATTATTTCACTTATGCTTCGAGATCAAAAAGCAGCAGAACTTGCAAATGCGTCGGTCAATCGTACTGAGACTGAAAAACAGAGGGATGAACATGATCTCAAAATGGTAATGGATAAAGAACGAAAAGAAAAGATGGATAAGCTAAAAAAGTATAGTGGATCGCGTCATTCGAAATTTGGAGGCCGATACGTTGTTTCTGGTATGAAATCAATTGGTGAAAATGAAATGGTTGTTTCATCAATGACATCTAACATTAATAAAGCTTTTGACCGTCACAAGGTTTGTTATGACTTAAATGCGTCTTTCTATCAATTGTGTACATGTCACACACTTAATTATTAATGTTATATTTATTAATTGATTTCAGAAACCTCTTAAAACTCCTCGTAACAGATTACCTATGAGAGATGCTGGTATTGAACGCAAGTCTGCGTTTAGTGTTAGACTCTTCTTAAAAGAGTTCTGTGTCGAATTTTTACATGGGGCATATAACATGTTAATGAAGCACGTCAGAGTGAGGATTTTTTGATTTTAGTCTATTTTTAACTATTCATATAAATATTAAATTCAATATAAATTTTTGTTTAAGGAAATGTTAGTGCGTTCAAAAGGCCAGCCTAATGATGAGTCATATTATTTTTGGGCGATGCAATTTTTCATGGAATTCAATCGAAATTACAGATTTGAAATTAAACTAGTTAGGTAATATTTCTGTTTAGTGGTTACCATTGACTAAATATATTTTATTACATATTATATTTAAATTTGTTTCCAGCGAAACTATGGCTTTAAACATATTTCATTTTGTCCAAGAACGCATTGAAGAAAGCCGTGAAAAATTGATAACTGATAAAAAAAAAATCCCTATTTGGTCTAAACGCATGCATTTAGGACTTAAAGCTTATAAAGTAAGTATATTTATTGAGTATTTTATGATATCACATTGAAGTATTATATGTAAATATTTATATCTTCTTTAGGAATTAATAGAAACACTCTTAGTGATGTATCAAAGTAAAAACCCAACGTTAGAATCTAGTGCTCGGACAATTTTAACTAATTTATTTTACATGGTTGAGTATAGAGATTTGCTATTGAGTTTGCTAAATTTATATGATGAAACAAAATTCTCACAGTAAATATTAATAAAATAAATTATGTTCTTCAAATTTTATATATTTTTATATGTTTTAGAATGTACCTTAAGGATCTTATTGAAACAAATCATGTTTTTATGAAGCTTTTAGAGCATGTAGGTAAAAAACAGCGTAATTTGATTGTGCAGTGCAAAACAAGAAAGAAGAAGGCTTCTAAAAGTATAACATTTGTTACTTAATAAATTGTTATTTCTCTCTGTTTTAAACTATTTACGTATTTTCTTCAGAAACCAAAACTGCTACTCAAGTTACTCCAGAAAATGATGATGATATGTGGAATAATTTCAGTCCAGACCTCAAAGAAATTATTCAAATACGTGATCTAGCTGTTGATGCCATTGAAGCAAGACCTTATGACCCTATATCTGAAGTGCCAATGGAAGATCAAAAGTAGTTTAAATTAAAATTTTTTTTTGTATTTTATTGTTATATAATATTATGATTAAATATTTTAAGAGTTGAAGCCATGCAACGTATACGAATACATATAAGAAATAAACGTTTGGAAGAATCTGTACAACTATTAAGAGCTTCTAGGTAAGTAAAAGCTTATATAGCAATACATAGATATTATTTTTGTCTTATCAATATTCAATATTCTTATTGACTTCATAAATTATCCAATTAAAAAACCACAATTTTGTTAAGTTCAATATAATATTAAAAATAATAGAATAATAAAACAATATAAATATTTATTATATAATACCTAAGTGTATAATGTTTTTATTTCATAACTGTGTATGTTTAGGGAAGTTTGGCCCGAGGACAGTTATTTTGGAAAACCAGGGCTAAATAGCGATGACGAATTAGACATTTTAAAACAAATATTCCATGCTGATCTTGGAACGCC
Source organism: Acyrthosiphon pisum (assembly GCF_005508785.2). Classification (NCBI taxonomy): domain Eukaryota; kingdom Metazoa; phylum Arthropoda; class Insecta; order Hemiptera; family Aphididae; genus Acyrthosiphon; species Acyrthosiphon pisum. The sequence continues at coordinate 56,295,940 of NC_042494.1, forward strand.
CATAGGTATAGTTTTATACGTTTCTATTTTTACATAGAATGGCTAAACATTACGCGTTATTTTTAATTTCAGGTTATGATGAAAACGTTACAGAATCTAATGATACCGAAAATATCAATGTTGGTGGTATGTTTGGCATATTTATGAATTATGATAAATTATTTTACTGATATTAAATTATTAATGCTAGTGATGAATGAATTATTTGAATGTACTGAACTCAATTTTCTATAAATTGTTATTCTTCTATAGAGTATAGATACACCGTTATGAAAAAGTATAGATAAGAATTGTGAATAATTATAAATAATATAGATTTAAAAAAAGGTGGGTAAGTGGATGTCGCTCTGCTGTACAGTAGGTTACAAGTGGGTCACTGTATAATGGATAGTATTAAATTTGAATTCAATGATATAATATCACTGTATAAGAAAAACGATTCTGAGCGGAGACGGTTTGTCAGTCTAGGTATT
>NC_042494.1:56296462-56298611 GCF_005508785.2 Acyrthosiphon pisum
AAAAAAAAAAATTTTTACAAATTATAAACTCAAAATAATTAGGTCATTTTCGTGATTTTTCCATATTTTGTCAATTTTTAAACTTTAAATGTTAATAAAAAAAAACTGTGACTAAGGATTTTTAATATTTTTCAAATGTCATTGTAGTAATATAGTAGGAGCCTTGTATTAAATTTTCAAGTATTTTTACTCAACAAATAACGTTTTATTGACATTCATAGAAAAAAAAACTAATTAAATTGGAAACTGGAATTGTCCGTAAACAGCTCAACACAAATCAAAATATTTTGAAAAATTTATCATGTATAGAAAATGGAAATATAAACAACCAGTGAAAATTTCATGTATCTACAGTCATTCGTTTTAATGTTACACCAAAAACCAAAATCAATTTTCTCGAAAACAGATTTTGCATAAAAATTCCCGTTTTTCCTTAATTTTTCTTTTGTTTTTCACGGCGCTTTTGAAAATTATTGGAAAAATGTTACTTTTGACCCCCCAAAGTACCAACTAGATTCACTTTCCTATCAGAAAAGGTACTGTTGAAGAAAATCCAAGCACTTTTACTGTCCTAAAATGTGATGACAGACACAAAAATAAAAAAAAAAAATTAAAAAAAAACACACATTGTAAAATCAATACATTCATCGTTCCACTCAGAATCTAAAACAATTTTCAACAAATTGATAACAAAAATTGGTGTGTTACATGAATCAAATTATCCTGTATAATTTAAAGTATTCATGATAACATTTTAATGTAACTAACAATTAGTAATTACTATGCTTTTATACTAACACCAAGTTACATTTACATCAGTGTCAGCCTGACCGCAAACGTGGCTATGACCCTTTCGTTTTTTTTAGGGTTTAGTAAATTTTTTTATTTGCTGACGTGTTCCTGGTCTAAATAGGGGAGTAGGGATCCCGTAAAGTGTTTATCAAAATATTTAACAGTACGTAATTAGGAGCATTTTTTTCTTTACTGGCCCGGATACTTGTTTATCATAGTGTGAGCCGGGCATAATAGTACGATTCTCAAGTAATAAGCAGGGGAAGGTGATTTTTCAGATTAATTTCCAACTGCAGATGAGGTTAGTTTTTATTTCTCTTCTTAAAAACAATGGGCTTCGGCAAGGCCACGAGCACTCTGTTGTGTTTAGTGATCATTTAAATATTGCATACAAAAAAAATGGTTCTATTTAATACGTCTATACCTAATTATATCATATATTACATTATAATAATGAAGATTAATTTTCAGTAGTTGGATTTGTCTTCAAAATTAAATTTATATAATAGAAATATAATTTTGGTTTTCATAATTTCATTTCTGAGTAATTGATAAATAATTATTATTATTTATTATTTTGTATTTTCAACGTTTATTTTACAACGAATGATTCCTAGCGTTAGTGTTTGCATTAATATTAAACAGAGTGATTTTTAAAGAATGCTTGCCCTACTTGTTTGCTTAAATTATTTATACATTCAAATTCTGATTTTGGAATTTTTAAATACACTTGAAGATTTTCGAATACTTGATATTTTTTGCACATTTAAGGATGATGCTGTGACAATACAAACTTCTGTTTTCAAATAGGAATCACCTTTTTTCACTCTTAATTATTCAGCAATTATTTTTTTTTTTTTTGAGAATTTTGATTTAGATACATCAAAATTATAATGAGTAGTTTTTGAGTTATATAACTTTGTGTACTAAGGATAACAGTATAATATGTCTACAAAAATGGGTGAAATAGATATTATGCGGGCTTAGATGATTTGAAAATATTAGTAATTACTATAGATCTATATCAATACAAAATTATCTAAGTATGCTGAATACTAAGCTAATATAACATATAGTTGATATTATTGTATACTATATTTAAAGATTATTATCTTTAGTATTAACTTATTAAAATTTAGATTTAGATTTTAGATACATCAACATTTTCAATAAAATCAGTGGTTATTATTTGAAAAAAAGAAGTTTGTATTGCCACAGAACATTCCTTAAGAGGACGCTACGCCCGCATGCGTTGTCTCCGTCTTACAAATGCACAACATAGCAAAAACTGTTTGGTGCGGGACAACTATGCTCCCTCTATATTTATAGTAGAATTACTAAAATTCCACAACACATA